>NW_021940919.1:0-163238 GCF_004337985.1 Pyricularia pennisetigena | reverse complement strand
TTTTTTTTTTTTTTTTTGGGATCGGAGAGGAGATGATGTTTAAAAAAGAACATGGTGAGTGATCCCGGCCGCGAATCATGTCTGACAGATCATCCGTTGTCAACTGACCATTATTACATATGCAGGGGCAATGCATCTGTTGGTGCATATGGTACGATAGGGGCATCGCTTCCTAATGTACCAGAAACAAAAGCAGCCACAGAAAATAAATGAAAGCAGGAATTGCAAGCAGCGTCCTCCTGCCTCAAAGTCCTCCTATGCTCCGTGGAGGAAAGCTTGATAGCTGGTGGAAAAGTATTCGATTGAAGGTGATATCAGCCAAATTGCTACAAAAACATGACGTAGTAAAAGTACACCTCGTCTCTCCGGCAGCGCATATTTATTAATTGCATCGCCAAGCAGTAACTTTTTCCAAACTGCATAACTTCCCTTTTGTTTTAGTAGTTTTATTTCTCGGAACAATTTTTCAGACTTCAGAGCCAAAGCATTGGTATCCAGTGATAACAGCTTTGTGTTTCCCACTACCTCATTGACATGAGACCAAGATCACGTGAACGCAGTTTTAAGCAGGTCTGCGGGTTGGGGCCGTGTGGAGTCCTAGGACCTCTCTGGGTAGTTACAGCAACTCGGCTGGCCCCAAATCCGGTCCACTCATCCAATGTCAGAACAAGAGATAGATCTTCACAGCCGAGAAATGTTCTGTTTACATCGCTACGACGGTATATAGTTTTGGCTTTATAGTATAGATGGAATGTTTCCTATTTCACTTAGTCACTGAGCCGACAAATTATCAGATCGACCTGCTTGTGCTCAGTCCAGTAATGGTTTATTTTCGTCCTAGCGTCTTTTTTCTTTCCAAGTTCGTCATTGATAATAGCCAAGGCCTGTTTGAGACATCCATTAGTGTGGATGGACTCGCCCCAGCAGAGAGGGAAAAAAAAAAAATAACCTCGAACAGCTCTCCGTGTTTCAGGCCGAGTTGCGAGACACTAAAGTTCAACATGTCCCCCGCCTTCCGAGTCCCGAGTTCAGTCGAATCATTATCTGCGGATGAACGCGCTTTGGTTCGCGATTTTTTTTTTTTTTTTCCTTTTTACCATGGATGGAACCTCTAATTGATTCGAGTGGCCTCGAATCGCAGGAAACGAACTCGAGAAAGAAAACTCTTCGAACTGAACGCTTTGCCGCCTTGATTTGTCCTAGTCGCCCAAGAGGCGGCAAAAACAAGCGCGCGTCCCGCTGACTCTGCCCATGTTTGTCTTTTTTTTTTTCGTTGCTTTTCCAAATGGGCCAGAATGAAAGAGGGGAAAAAAAGTTCACACTCTGAAGTGTAGCCAAGGGACAGTTTCGCCTCGCCAATAATGGCCCTTTTGGTTTCTGTTGTCCCGCTTATTATTGTTGTTGTTATTGATTGAACTAAGTAACCCGTTTCAATCAAAAAGGGCGGCCTCCCGAAAATGACTTTATTTGACGCGTTTGATTGCAAAAGTTCCACAGAAAAGTCGGCAAATTCCTTTCCTGGAAACAAGGAAGCACTTATACGCGGTTCTTGCAATAACGGTCAGCCGTCTGCCTGTCACGGAAAAGTCATACTTAGCATCGCTAAAAGTTGCTTCCGAGGAGCAGTTAGTTACTTCTTGATATTCTTCTATATTGAAGCAAGTGATATGATAACGGTGCGCTCATCAGACTCGGCACGTTGACAGATGCGGGCTAGTTCAGCTACATGCAAGTCAAGTCAAAAACAAAAGGCTTTTTGTCCATCTCTTTCTGGCCCAGCTTTGCTTCTGGTTTGCCGTTTTCGGTAAGTTTGGATCGGCTGAACGAGAACTTGATCAGTGCTCCCCAATTGGAAGGATTGAGGGGCGGGACTAGAGAAATCTAGAGCTAGCCAGCTGAAGATGTAAGCTCTGTTCTAATGAAAGAAACGATTAACTCTGGACACTGTCCTTTTTGTTTTGTTTTATGAAATACACACAAGTTACGACCCCGAATTGGGTTGTGGCTTTTTTTTTTTTTTTTTTTTTTTTTTTTTTTTTCGCTCTCGCTTTGTACATGACGCGGTCGATCTCCCAGGTTCGCGTCAGTGTTCCCGCTACAGAGTAGAGTCTCCAAACTCTATAATAACAGCCCTTGTTTCTAGACCGTTGATCTTCTGCAGCCTGACTGACGCAGCCTCAAGATCAGCATTGCTTTGGGACAGACACGTTCAAGAGCCCCAGATTTTGACGGCAAGCCCCCACATCCAAAACTGCATGTTGCCTTTTTGGTCTTTGTCAGCGCAATTCTGCGTCTCGAGAATCCTGGTTCTACTTTCCGCTCCTACGACTAGTGTTCTAGGCTCTCCGTTCAGCCCTGCACGGCGTGGATTCCGAGAAGGTTTTTCTGCCTGATTCATGTTTGCCATGTTTCTGGACAGGTCAGAAAGAGCTTTCTTAGGGCAGGGCCAAATCAAAAGCTTGAACTGCGTCGTAGAAAAGGAGTAACAAACAGTGATTGAACCCAAGACCTATGCTATGACTAGGGTAGCTAGCTGCCTTGGTTTACCTACCGTTCGGCACTGCATGCACTTATTATTCGCACACCCGCAGCAATCACTTGTTAATGACACGGAACCACCAAGTTTGCTCAAGTTTTTTTTTTTTTTTTTTTTTTTTTTTTTTCNNCTGCTACTCATATTGGTGTGTTTCTAAGGCCCACATCCCCCTTAGCAGGGGTTGGCTGCAAGGCGGGTTTTCGCCAACAGACATCAGGCTATTGATAGAAACTTCTCCTGCACTGCTGTAGATTTTCTATTGTTGGCGAGTCACATCTCTAACTTTTCGGCATGAACTTGCGGCTCAATAGCATAGGAATAGTAAAAATTGCATAGCGAGTTTCTTTTTCTTTCCTTTTTTCCCCCCTCTTCTGCCTGTTGTGCCAACAGCGCAGCACGTAGAACCTGGTTTTTGAAGCCAGCTGGCGGCGTCTAAAGTTGGCGCTTGGTGAACAAGGACAAAACCAGCTCGCACGCTTTAGCAGCAGGCTGTGCTCAAACAAGCGCCAATGGGAACATACTTGTCAAAGTTGTAGCAGGCTTTCCATCAATTGGTGGGTCCTCCAGGAACCCAGGCTCGCTTCCATGCTGTATGTACATTGGAATAAAAGTAGGCAGCCTTGCATGAAAGAGCTACGGGGTGGCACACGTGGCGAGTAAACATGGCTCGGCAGCTGCATGACTGAAATCGGTTGTTAGACCAGCTTGGGAAATCTCGGATCAGGAGCTTAGGGGCGAGTTGAAGGCTACACCGAGTGTCTGTAGTTGCACGCCCAGCCCCTTAACCCCTTTTCAACACCAAAAAAGTAGTATTTCTAAGAGTTCTTATGCATCATAATGATCACAGGAGTACCCGTTCATCCGCGGGTCTGTTTGAAAATAAGGTCTTGAAAACGCAGCCGTGGATGATGAAGCAGTGGTAGATGGTCCAAGTCAAGTTACTTTAGAGGAGATATCTTTTGTAGTATGCTTCAGAAGAGGCTCAAAATCTAGGGTTATCACGCCACTAACTATCTAGCATGATGTGTTACGCATCGCGCTAGAGCCTCCATGGAGCTAGAAGTTGTATTTTCGCGCTTCCGCCCTCTTCTGGGCTGCCTATGGAAGCGGGGAGACAAGGCAGTGTTAACAATATCTCTCACTAGCCTGTCTATAAAGACCTATGTCTAGTGTATATTCGCGTGGGATTTTAGCGGCGAAGGATTTAGTGAGGCGGTTGAGTTTGACGATGTATACGAGATTCTGATACCTTGGACTCTCAGTATCAGACACCTAACATGATTTGCATGGAGATACTGTTGGTCAAGTCCAAGTCTTAACAAGAAGAAAGGCATCGCGTTGAGGCTAGTAGGAATGTAGGATGTCAAACAAACGACGTCAGCCGAGAGGCTACAAGTAGAAATCTACGCTAGCGTCCTTGAGCGCTAGCTGAAGCGAGTGACACATTCATATCTCATACCATCGAGATCTTCTCGCTCGTTAGTTCCTGCACACTCGAAATGGTATCTTGAAATTCTCCGCATGCGAGTACGGTGGAACACCTCACCCGGGAGACGGTCTCCTTCCCAGATACTACGCATGCCTCCTGAGGGCTCACGGGGAAGCACGCATCTCCGGGACTATGGTGCTATGTTCCTTATTTGCAATATACAATTAGCCGAAATACTTCCTCTGGGCAGGAAAAGCATTGTCGGAGCGTGCGCTGCCTGGCCCGGCGAGAGGCAACAGAAGGTGGTCTTCCTTATGGTTTGTTGATAGGGCCAGGTCGGGCTTATTGTGAGGAAAGCAGCTGCAAGACGTTGATTATACTCTTCTACAATGCTCCCCGACTTCTGCGTGTAGTGGTCCGCGAGGCTGTGTACAATGGGAGTGACTTGTGCTGACATATATTTGTTTCCGACTTATAGCGCCTGTTACGCTATCATCATAGCATTGTCCATTATGTCAGAGATATTTGTCATGAGCTACGTCTGTTCCTTCCATTGATGCTGTCTTCTGCGGAAAGGATCTGAGGAAAGGAAGAGTTTCTCCCTACAAACTTATGAGGTCGGAGGAAGCGCTCATCTCCAACAGAACCGCAAGTATGTTTCCCTCAGTTAGTAGTATAGCCAACCTCAAGTAACAGTTGCGTGGCCCTTGTCTTGAAACCAGTTAGGTCAGGCCCCAGTTCATCTAGCATATAGTCATACTAAGACATGAATCTGGATCTTTCAAGTTGGCACCCGAAGTAAATAATGTAGCTGTCCCTACCTAAACTCAGATCACTACGGTCGACAAATGGCAGAGGCAGGCTGGAGCGTAGTTGTCACTGATTGCTCCTTCAATTTGGGACGGTCTCGAAATAATAAGATAGAACGTTGCCCCCCAAAATCGGCACAGTGATGTTTATTCAGCCTCGGAATATTCTCTGTTCAGCACGACGTCGGTATCTTTGGCGATATACGTCTTAGTCTCGAGAAATGAATCCAGTATGCCAAGGAGAATACAATAATTATTTGAACCTTTAGTTATGCAAGGTTATGTCTTACGACATGGCGGCTATCTCCCGGATAAGGACTGCTCGTCTACTTGTCTATAATCCTACTCAGTGTTTTAAATGACCTACCTGAGTACTTCGTACTGCCTTGTACGGATGCTGGCGAGCATTCACCAGATACTCGCTAAATGTAGACGTGATAGAGAGATAGGACGACAGCTCCCAGTCACCTGTCACTATAGGTTCCAGCCACTACCCGATCACTTCCACGTATATATATCTGCAACGCCGCCTTAGATTCACGACTTTGAAGTGTTTTAGCCACCGGGCACAAACTAATCACATTATTGGAGTAGCATAGGCCGCTAGTAAGTTACAACGAGCCAACGGCACAGCAACCAACTCCATTAACCAGCGGCCCAATTAGCAGCAGCAGCAGCAGCAGCAACAACAACCAAACGCTCTCAGCACGACCTACTGCCAGAATTAACGACTTCCCCACAGTTTGCCATCGTCCCCTTGGGCTTCAGTCGCGTGTGGGACATTCTAGAGCCGCGGCCGCGGCCAAGCCCCCTGTCCTCGACTTTGGCATCCGCACATTGTCCGGTGGCGATCACCAAATACGCTGGAAAGCCATACCGGGCCCGTTCCTATACGATAGAGTCCTCTCGTTATTCGTCAGTATTGAGCCTTGGCACATAATACAGTTCCACGGTTTCGCGCGCCAGCCGCGGGGACGGCTCTGTGTGTAGCAAAGCCTCCGAATGCGGAGACGACCTACCTGTCGAGATGCGACCTGTGTGGAGCCGAAAAGTGTCAAAAATGCACTACAACATGGGAGGGACTGGGACGGTAAAACGGCGGGCTGATGCCAAACGGCCACGTCCACGAGTGGCTCGAGAATGTACCGGCCGTCATGGACCCGCCAATCTTTTTGTCGAGAAGGACTTTGGCAGGTCGAGCGGGCAAGAGAGCAGCACACCCATTTTTTTTTCCATCGCCCGAGGAACTATTGTGCCTAGACTAGATGAGTAAATAGACTTGTACCCTGGTATACGGGCACGGGTGAGTAGGGAAGCCTGACTAAGGAGTATGTGGACCAAAGACGTCGGTTTCTGGAAGCGGAAACATACGTTTTTTTTGGACGCCTTGGATCCCAAATTCGACAAATTTTCTCCAGAATCAAGTTAGTAGGGAGCAGACTAGACTAGTACTCAGGTGGATGGCCACTGGGGCACCCTCAGTGTTGATGTTCGAAAAGTTACCTACATACCGGTAGTGTAAGTGGGATGGACAGATCATCCATCCCCCGGCCTCCGAAGCATGGCCTTTTGTCATCTATCAACAAACGGTGCCCAGTCATCGCCTCCTCATGCACTAATGTAGGCAGATATGATGAAACTCTATTATCTTCAAGTGTATCGATGTGTTACTATGAAGCCGTAGCCTCGCCGGTACCAATAACGCAGCAATCAAGGTGGGAAGAGCAGTTATCATCATGCCATGGGAGCAAGATACCCGGAAGCTGGTACTGTAGACCGGAACAAGTCCTTGCATTGATGGATGGCGATCTCCATCACCCTTTTGCCTCGGCACGGAGGCGGGGAAGCCAGGTCCGGAGGCCGCAGATTTGCAAAATCACAAACGCCCCCGATTTCCGGAACAAATAGCCGAGCCAATATCTGTTTGTTACCCATGGTTTGCAGGGAGAGATGACGACTTGGATATCTAGACGTAGTTCTAGTACGAAAATAAAAAATCAATAAATAAAACGAGCTATTTATTCTGATAAGGTTTGTGGCGTGCTACGAAAGATTATGCACAATTTGTGCAAATCTCCTCCCAAAACAACCTGGCTGATGCCTGCATGATGTGGACGAAATGCGTCGAGACGTGGCTATGTCTGAAGATTAGACCTAATATAATTCTGGATGTAAAACACAAACGGTATTCTGATTATAGTATAGCCAATTTTTTAAAAGCAGATTGGAGGGTAAAAAACGGACACCGAATGGCAAGGATTGGACCAAATTAACATTATTGGAAGAAAAATATCTTCTGTTAGTTGTAAAAGTCACGTTGACCAGCAAACGCCTGTACCGTATAAGACGCAACGATCTGCGTGGTATTCTAGTGCAGACGGGCAGACTAGACGAGTCGGTGCTTACATGGTATATAGTTCAACGGCTTAGCTGTATGGGCTCAAAAGGGGTCCTGTCAAGGTACATTTCATGTTAGTCGGATATTCCCAAGGCTGGTGTGGTCCTTAGATGATTGGGCCACAACTTGACTTCGCCGGTTGCTGAGGATTTGATATCGGAATGGGACAAGCTTGTAAAGTTAAGTGCATAGCCCAGGTAACACTTTGTATTTCCTAGATATTTTAGTCATCGCAAATTGTATCGGAGGAGACCGTGATGCAAGAAGTATTTCGTCCACCTAATGCGGAGTAGATTGGCTTCCCCCTCACTGATAGGCTGACGAGTGAAGACCCCTGTGGTCCAAAATAGCTTACGATAACATGGATAGCGAGGCGGCCAAGAATATCTGGCACGTTACCGAGCCATAGCGTTGGCTAAGCCGTTAGATCAACCGCATCGTGTCAAGTGTCAAGTGATACAACACGCAGTACCGATGGGACCCCTCATTCCTCGGTGCGACTGGCCGAACGAGAAAAAAAAAAAAAGGGCTTGCACCAAGCTACATAAGCCTTCATTTCATGCTAGCATGGACGTAAATCATTTAAAAATGTGGCTTGTTGTACGCTGCTGACGCAATGCTGGGGATATTGTCTTGAGGTAAATTTAGAAATTTAGTAAACAGAAGCCTGCTGGCCTGTGTAAACAAGGTCCCTTCTGCTGTCAACCGATAGGCGCTGGGCCAATGCATCGCCGAACTGGACTGGGGTCGTCAGGCAGACTCCCCGGTGTTCCGTACCCTTTGTGGCCGTTGGGTCATAGTAAGTTTCAAGAGTGGAGAAAATCTGAATCGACAGACTTACTGTATTGGCTTCTATGCCTCACTCGTCAGGCACTGATTACGTCGTCCCCCTTGATCTGCATAATGTGATTGGCCTGACAGGAAAGTATGGCATGTCAAGACGGCTTTGTTGCAAACAAGCAAACAGGGGTCCAGGTGGTGGTCATCGCCATGTTCGCTTGGTGGGCTGACTTCGCCTCCTTCACCCGCGCCTTCTTTTTAACTTGGGTGTCCCGAACTCTGTTGCTTGATGTGAACAATTTATCTTCTCGTCCTGTCTTCTTATCCTGCCATTCAATTCCTTTCTTTTCCATCATCCAATTACCAAGCCATTTCAGTTTCTCCCAACTTTTACGAAACTAACGACATTTTCTTTCTTTCTTTTTTTTTTTTTTTTTTTTTATCTTGTCCGAGTTGAACCAAGTGTCGATCGGAGACAAGTCCACTACTTTGAACCTGCTTTTTCCTTACTTTGTATCGGCGTCCTTCGACTTTTCTTTTTAACCAACAACCCCAGCAGAAAATGAAGACATCAGCCGTTATCGCCGCAGCTGGCCTAGCGGTGGCTTCGGAAGCCATTCTTCTTCCACCGGGATCCTATGACCTCAGCTCCGCTGAACCCACCATCGACGCCCTCCCTTTCGCGATTGGCCCCGATGGCGAGGACCAGACCGTCAAGCTTGATTGCCCGGGATGTCCGATTGTGATCGCCGGTGATTCGGCACTCTACCGCACTCGTGCCGGTGACTCTAGCCACCTCGAGCTAGAGTTCTCCATCGACCATGCCCGCTCGGGAGACCGTCTGCTACTCAACGGCTTCGAGATCTACCCCGAATCGGATCCTCTTGGCCCGATGCCCCTTCGTGCGATGGTCAAGCCCGATACCGACGACTATGAGACCCAGCATCTGCCCATCGACTACCAAGATCTTGGTTTCAGCCTTCGCGTCAACCCTTCCATGGCCATGAGCCTAGACGGCAAGAACCAGCTCGTCGCCGTCGACTTTCAGGTCATCGAGATTGGCAACACGTTTGTTCAGGGACTTGAGAGCGTTCACCTCAAGATGCTAAAGAAGACCGAGACCGGCGCCCTCATGATTGCCGAGCTCGAGACTGGACCTTCGGAGAACCCGGTTCCTCAGTCCAACAAGCAGCCATGCCAGACCCTCATGTGCGCTATCATGGGCAGCATGGACAAGATCATGAACCAGGTCCGACCTCACCGCTGCAACCACCCCGGCCACCATCACATGGGCAACTTTGCCGACATGATGGGCCACATTGGCAAGGACGCTCCACACGCTCCCCACGCCCAGCCCAAACCAGAGAACAAGGTCAACCAGGGCGAGGGCCAGATTCACCACCACCCTCAGCGCACATGGGCCAGCCTGTTCAAGCAGCTCAGCTACTCGATCCTCCTGCCTATCCTCATCGGCATCGTGGCTGGTATCAGCGTCAGCATGTAAGTTTTTTTTTTTTTTTTTCCCCTCCTGTCCTATCTGTTGCTCGAATTGAATGCTAATCAACTCATTACCAGTATTGGCATGATCATTGGCACTCTCATCGTCGGTACCTGGCGCGTGTTTGTCCGTGGCAAGTCGTTCTTCCCGTCACGCCGCTGCTGCCGTCGCCGCGCTGGCGCTGGCCGCAAGGCTGCCGCGCACGAGGCTGCCGTGGTCGAGGAGAAGGCTGGTCTTATGACCAACGTCGAGGACGACACTCTCCCCATGTACACCGACGAGGAGGACAAGAGGGACACTGCCTAAGCGTCTTTCGAATTTTATTTGTCATCGGTATCACATCCCAGGAGAGACTCGGTCGAGGTTTACATCTGGCTAGTCTAGGCTTGTTAGGTTTACTCTGCTGAGGACAATGCTTTGCCGACGGAACAGTTGGGGGGCTTTTGGTCAAGTGGCGCGGCTGATTATTTGAAATTAGAATGATCTGCATAGTCTAGTTTTAGATTCCGACATTCATTTGCCGAATATCACACTCACTTGTGCCCAATCACCCTCGATCTAACATGCATGTGTCATAGCTGGACTGCAGAATGTGATCTGTCGTCTGATTATTACTTGCTCATGAAATTTGTCATCCAACACAAATTACAATCGACTTGGCGGGAATCATATTGGAGGCAATGCGGCAATAAATGCCAGTGAGTCCAATGTAGGGATGGCGAATGGCGAGCAAGAGCTAAAGTCGAATTTTTACATCAGCATTAATATGATAATCATGATCAATGCTCCAAGTCTACGAGAGATGCAAGGTATACAAAAGTGGGAAATACACACTAACTCCTGAATATGATTTTTTTTTTCTGCTCTAGAAGAGGTATACCAATTCCAAACTCATACGGAATACCACCTGCCCTCCCAGTGTAATCACCAATGTTTCTCACTAATCTGCACCGCATTGACGTCAACCCCATCCTTGAACCATCGTTCATCATCGGAAATCTCAACGTCATTGCCACTCATCTGCCGCTTGCGCATGAGACCATTGTCCGCAAAAGTCCAGTCCTCCAAGCCATAGGTCCGGAACCACCTGCCGTCCTCATCATGCCACTCGTACCAAAACTGCACGGCAATCTTTTGTTTGTGTCAAAAGGTGATAGATCAAGGTCTTGTTGTCAGCATTTCGTATTCATGAATCATAAAATAAAAGCTCAGCAAAAAGCCCACGGGAGAGGTTATTGGAGCAGCGTCAAACACTAACCTTGTTGTCGCTGAAAGCAAACAACTCCTTTCTCAGCTTGTAGCCGCTCTCTTTGGCCCATTTCTTGGTTAGGAACTCCCCAATTGCGTCCCTCCCGGTAAGGAACTCGTCCCTGTTCCGCCAGATGGAGTCTGGTGTATAGGCCATCTTGACAACTTGGGGATTTCTGTTCGGTGCGTTCTATTATGAGCAGCTGTCCAGTCCATCTACAATGGAGATACTTTGGGTTGGGGATAGAAAGTGATAACTTCGAAACAAAAAAGAAAACTCTCACCTTGTGTTCCAAGCATCCTGCGCTGCTTTGACTTTTACCTTGGCCGTTTCGGATGTGAAAGGCGGCAGCGGCGGTTTGGTTTCGGAGGCCATGGTCGAGTAAACCTTGGTGGAGCTAGTCTAGTGTATAAGGAAAGATATGTGTGAGTAAGGAAGAGTAGCCTAGGTTACATCGGTGTGCCACTCAACTGAGAGATACCTACGATCCAAGAGAGAAAACACTGTTTATTCTGTCGAGCTGCGAGGGTTGGAATTGCTGGGTAGAAGGAGGAGGAATGAATATGGGACCAGAGCCAAAGTAACGGGTTTCACTATATATATATATATATATATATATATATATATATATATATGCCTACAAACGCACTCCAGCAATTCCCAAATACTTTCCTAATCGATGCTAGTTAGTAGTATACGTGCTCACTCAGCGCCTTCTTGAAAGCGTGCAACGTTCCGAGGACTGATCCACATTCGCGCAGGGAAATATCGCTCAGCTTACCACATCGATGTGATATAACAAAGTCCAAGAATATTTTACAGAGCAAAACAAACAATTGTTGCAAAGCGAACTAGCACGCCGGCATTGCCATCAAGGTGTGCAGCCAAGCAACGCCTGCAGTCCCACACTCTCATCCTCTGGACAAAATGGATCGACCCCTCCTCCAACTATAATTATAATGCTAGGGATATAGGCAGCATTCCCCCCCATAGTATCACACAAATTGCATTAGTTGGGTCGGTTTGAGAAGAAGAAAAACAACCTGACATGCTTGCTTTATTTGAGTTTTACTCAAGCTGGTTGATGATTTGATTTGAAATCCCGAACCCCCCCGCCATCGTAGCAGAGCGGGGAGCGAGCCAGCGAGCCAGCGACCGTTGAAAACGGAGCAAAGGTGGGGGTTCAACATAACCAACCCACTTTGCTTCAACAGTAGCACAAACACTAGGTGCAGACAAACCCCAAGGTTAAACAGCTCAAGCTTCTACCTGTTTCTTTAAGACTCTTTTTCTTTCAAGACCACGTAGTAAAACTGCCAAGTCGTTTGATTCTGTTCTCATTTCAAGGTATCACTACTATCAAACAAACAAGAACATCATACAATCATCATACAGACAAAAGACCCCCACTTAGAAACAAAACAAAAACATTACAGACAAAATGGCTGCTCTCAAGGTTGGTGACGCTTTCCCCGATGGCGTCTCGTTCACCTACGTCCCTACTGGGGGCAAGAAGGAGGACGTTACCGCTTGCGGCAACGGTATCAAGTACAACGCCAGCACCGGTAAGAAACCCACTTTAGTAGTGCATCCTTCTTTTTTGGTATAGACCAAACAAAAAGCTCCATGTAGCACATGCTGACTTGATTTATGATCTCTCCCATCTCCTCAGAGGCCAAGGATAAGAAGATTGTCATCGTGAGCGTCCCGGGTGCTTTCACACCGACGTGCCAGGAGCAGCATCTCAAGAGCTACGTCGAGAAGAAGGATGAGCTCAAGGCCAAGGGCGTTGACAAGGTCATCTTCATTGCATGTGAGTTTACCGTCGAATAGTTGACCAAAAAAAAAAAAAAAAAAAAAACATATACAGACGAGCTTGACTAACCATCTTTCCAGACAACGACCACTGGGTCATGAGCGCCTGGGGCAAGGCCAACGACATCTACGATGACTTCATCATCTTTGCCTCTGACGACGGCATCAGCTTTTCCAAGAGCATCGGCTGGACCTTAGGTGACAGCGGCCGCACTGCCAGGTACGCCATCGTCGTGGACCATGGTAAAGTTACCTACGCTGAGAAGGAGGAGGCCGGCGGCATCGCCGTCTCGGGCGCCGAGGCCGTCTTGGCCAAGCTGTAGACGTGGAATGGTCCAGTCAGCTCCAAAAGTTAAATAAATAATAGGCGCGGACATTTTAGACACTTCAAAAAAAAACACAAGTTCCGCATTTTTCTGCTCTCTGAATAACCCATGCAAATCCCTGGTTTTAAAATGATTCCATGCTACCGGCCACGCAAGGTTGGGCAAGAAAGAAGCCCGGCCCAGGTGAGAGCACCCTGTGGCAAAAGACAAAAAGTTCCGTTTCGACTCCAGTCCGTCCGTTCCGCCGCCGCCGTAAATAAAGGAGCTTAACAGCAGCCGCAGTACATACATATCCCGTCCTGCCCAATGGCCCCAGAAGGTTCGTTGCATGAGACCGCAAACTTTATCATGCTATGTTCGCCTTTCGGAGACCGTCGTTCCCAAGATTCATCAAAAAAGAAGACGCCGTGAAGAAGTTCGTTCCGATAAGGGTATTTGTATATCTGCTTGACAAAACCTGGTTTTCTTAACGAGTGTTGGCGGCAACCTTCTGCTGCGCACCCTTGGCGCCCTGCTTGCTCGTCAGACGACCGGTCTGGCCCTTGCCGCCAGCAACCTTTGCCTTCTCGGCCTTCTTGGCCTTCTCAGCCTCAGCCTTCTTTGCCTTGCTCTCCTTGATGGCAGCAGCCCTGGCGGCGCTGCGGGCCTCAGGCCGCATCGTCCTGCGCTCCTTGATCACATCGAGCGAAGCACCAACGATGGCACGCTGCGACTTAACGGTCCTGCGGGTACGCTTCTTGGCAACCTCCTGTGGTTGGGATAAACGAACGACTGGTCAGCCATCTGTGTCCAAACGAATTTGTTCCAAGCATCCGTCGAGGATTGTGTTTTCGAGATTGGATATGTGTGTGCTCTTCTACTCGGTCGTCGCTATTCGGTGCCAAAGACGAGCCTAGTAGGCTTTGGGAAAAGGGTTCGGCATACCTCAGAGATACCCTTGCGGTGCGCCCGGCGGTACAGAACGGTCCATGCGATGCGGCGGGGGTTCTTGCGCTGCAGGAAAAGGGACTCGGACTTTCCGTTCTGGAAGCGGAAGATCTTGCTGTCGCCACGGACATAGAGCTTACCCTGCAAGAGAAAGGTACAGGACCACAAGTCAGCCTCAAAACTTCCATGTTGTGTATAATGCTCTGTTCCAACGGCATCGCCCGCATGCCAATTCATTGGCATTTGGTTGATAGCCCAGTCATGGAGCCGGTCGTCTCTTTTGAATAGCCATCCTCCCTCTATCTCTTTTGGGCCTTCAACCCTGCAATTCCCGCGCTCCTGCCGTTCTTTGGCGAATAAATGAATAAATCAGCCGTACCTTGCCGGGGTAGATCCTCTGGCCGGAGAAAGTGTCGTCGTACGTCCGCATCTTGAAGGTCTGCTGTTGTCGTCGGGGTTAGTCGGTTCAGGGTGGATGTCGACGTCGTCGGGGGTTGATTGGCACCTCTCAATTTGCAAAATTGTTGTTGTGCGTAGGCGGCATCACTTGCAGCCCTCCAATTCGACTCGGGTGGGGTTGGCTGACTCATCACTCAAAGTGGGTTTGCCTTGATTCGTGTCACGTGAACTATCCTCCATGATGACGCCTGTTGCCAACCGACTGGGAGGAACATGGCTCTGGCAGAAAATGATCCGAATCGGATTATTGGCCTGGTGCAGTAAGTGGTAGCCTTTGACTTTCATCTGAGTATAGGAGTACGGCAATGTCCTACACTATGGCCCAAAACTAGACGTTTGGTTCTTTGTTTACATTTTTGCCTAAGTATTTAAATCTAATACAATATGTCGACGTGCTTCATTTTCTTAATTTTCCCTGTATTGGTTTGTTTAATGAGGCAAAAAAAAAAAAAAAAAACTTCAACTTGTGTACAAGTCGCTTTATTAGCTTTCCCCTCCCAACTCCTTTTCACTTCACATACGCACAACAGTAGTATCTCTATCGTATATGGACTCCCCTCGATTCAACGCTGCACCACGGTGAGAAAAATGTCATACGAACGAGCAGATGAGGTTACCCGGGTGGTTCTTGACGAGTTTTCAAAGCTGCCAAAGAAGCGAAAACCCCCAATCCGTGGCAATGGCGTGCCTGAATGGGTCCCGCTCAGTGGCATAGTAGCAAAGGGAACCGATCCAACATCGCCCTTTCAGTGCTTGTCTCTTGCGTAAGCTGCAAATCCCTTGATAGCAGAGCAAGTAATGTACTAACTAGAACCAATCAAGCACTGGCATGAAATGCCTCCCGGCCAACAAGATGTCACAGGCTAACGGGGTCATTCTGCACGATTGGCATGCCGAGATACTTGCCATACGAGCTTTCAACCAGTTTGTCCTGGAAGAATGCAGGGTCGTTGCGCTGGGGAAGCGACCATCCGAGTACATACGCCCTAGGAGCGAGCTGGAACTCGAGGAGGCTGAAGCTGCAGAGGCACAAGGCCTGGGCTGGAACAGGCAACCATATACGTGGAGGGAAGATGTAAGCCTCTACATGTACTGCTCAGAATCGCCATGTAAGTGCAAATATCACAAACGGACTGTTGAAAATGTTTCAGATGATATTGACTGTTCATCAGGTGGCGATGCATCTATGGAGCTGATAATGGCAGCCCAAGAAGACGCCTCACCATGGGACTTTTGGGATCCTCCAGTTTCTGACTCGGCAACAACAACACCTCTGTCACTGTCATCTGAAGGCAGTATAGGAAAGAACACTACAACTGAGATTCCCAGCCTGCCTGGTCGCGCTTATTTTTCCCAGCTCGGCGTTGTCCGGCGGAAGCCTGCCCGCGGCGACGCGCCAAGGACGCTCTCCAAGTCGTGCTCGGATAAGATCGCCCTGAAGCAGTGCACATCCCTTCTCTCGTCACTGACATCGCTACTCGTGTCTCCCAAGAACGTCTACCTCCGAAACGTGATCCTGCCAGAGTCGAGGTATTCCAGCGAGGGATGCGCACGTGCCTTCTCCGCTACGCCAGGCATAGGAAGGATGAGCCCCTTGCTTGCCAGTGATTCGTGGCCCGGGGGATACGGGTTCCATCCGTTCGTGGTTGAGACGACCGATAAGGAGTTTGAATACTCCAAACGGACGGTCACGGCGCGCGCAGAGGCCGCAGGCATCTCCACCACGGGTGACAACATCGCGTCAAGCCCACTCGCCGTCACGTGGTCGCGCAACGGGCTCGAGGAGAGCACTATTAATGGAGTGCTCCAGGGCCGGAAGCAGCTGGACAGACGCGGGGGCAGTAAGCTCTGTAGGCTGAGGATGTGGGGTCTGGCGCTTGAGGTTTCTGCGCTGGTCGGAGCCGGTAGTGCCCTCGCCGTGCAGAAGCTTCTGGGCAGCAGCACTTATGCCGAGGTAAAAAACGGGGATTTGCTGGCACCCAGGAGATTGGTCAAGACCCGTGCCAGGGAAGAGGCCTTAAAGGGATGGGTGCCAAACGTTGGAGACGACACGTTCAGATTCGCTACAGAAAAGCCAAAACCCAAGATACCCCGAATACCGACACAATAAGAGGTACTCACGACCCATATCTAAAACCCATGACGCAATTTGGGGAGCGCTCATTTGATCCAGCTACATCGCCAATAAAGATGGTGCTAAAGGAGGTTGGCCCTGGTTACGATAGTTGACGAACTGATAAAAGTGCGCATCCAAGGGGTTCGGCAGACACCCGTACTGGCTTCTGTGCGGCAACATCACAAGGCATGCAACAACCAGCCTTACCAGTGCAGACTAATGTCAAGGACTGGTTCCATGTTTCTGTTATTTCTGGGTCGTCAGGACGGAACGACACAAGGAGTAAGGTCATTCCTGGCCTTTGCTCCGCTCCTCAAAGAGAAGATAACCGAGACTTTTGCTTGCTCAATAAATCCATTGATCCGAACACGCCAGTTGCCCCCGCCCAAAATAGCACCAGAAAAGTGACCCATATCGCGCATGAAAAAAAAAGTATGTTGCTTTCATTTTTTTGATTTGACGTCAAGAGGGTTGGCCGTGGTCTATTTCTTACTCGACCTTGTCCTCAAAGTTCTCGCCAGCAACAAGGTCGGGGATGTCGTCATCATCAGCCTCCTTGTCGCCGTCGGCCTTCTGCATGTTCTGGTAGCTCTCGGCAAGCTTGCGGAGAGAGGCGAGCGAGTCGGGGCCAAGCTGGTTAAGAATGCCAGGGACAAGCTCCGTCAACTCCTTGTCCTCACCGTTGCCGTAGATGGCGAAGGTGTTGGCGGGGACAGCGGCGTGGACTGTGGCAACAGGTTCATGTGTTAGCGGAGTTGCTTTATAAGTTGTATGCCGCAACGCAGACCATCTTTGGTCGTGACCAAAAGGGAGGCCGTGCTACAGCGGTGTCAACTAGGCTTTGATCTCACCCTTAGGAGCAGCGAAGTGGATAACGTTGCCGTCGCTCTTGAACATGTTCACCTCCTCAATGGCCTGGATGGGTTGGACATTGAGCTTCTTGAGGGTCTGTTGGAGCTTCTTGTCATCACCACCGGACCGCGCGGGCGCGCGCTTCATCTTCCTCCGGGGAGTTCCCTTGCCACTAGATCATCGCAATGCCAATATGGCGACTTGTTAGCCGTCGGGTTGTCTGTCGTGCTGCCCTCACAAAGGATTATTTCCCCTCATCTCCACCAGATCCACCGCCAGTCTTCCGCACTGAAAATCGACCATTTTATCCTGTCGTACAAGCCAGGCATTGGTCGTTCGCACAAGAGCGTAATGTCTTCCCACGAGGATCTATCGAGGCTTGGGAAAAAAGAAAGTTGACAAGAACGTACCCTATAATCTCCGAGTCAGTATATTGACCGCATCGCATTCCAGGCTATTTGTACGGCACCACTCACCAATGCGTGCGCTCGCACCGAGCTTCTTGAGGCGCTCCTGGACGTCGGCCATGATTGCGATTTGCTTTTTTCTAGAAAGAGCGGGCGAGGATATGGACAATCGTGGTGTGGGCGGAAAAGATCGATGGCTGTCTCGCGGGGCCCTTGCAATAATCAGTAAAACTTGTGGTCACAAAGGTCTGCGGGAGGGCCTGCCCCCCCAGTGGTGTGTCTGCTTTGCTTTGCAGCACGTCCCGCCGAAATGTCAGGCCGCAACAAAAAAAAAAAAAAAAACCCGCCAAAGGAAAATTGGACCGTACCCCGAATTATTGCATAAACCCTGTGGTATCCTCTCCTGTAAAAGATGGATAGGGCCCGTCTGATAGCTTCTTTTCTACACTGGTCAAGGTGGTGGCTCACTTGGGTATCGAAAGCTCGCTGTGAATTTGTGCGCCGCCAAGCTAATTTTCGCTTGTGCAAAATCCATTTTCCGTGAAAGGTCATCGACATGTCTTGGCATGGAAGCTGCAGCACGGGCCCTCCCCGCCTTCTGTCAGGTCCAGTCAGATTGTGTCCTCCGACTAATGCCCCACGCACCGGTCCAGCATATCGTGTCAACCGCGCGCGTATTGTCTTTCAGGCAGACTGCAATGAATAGAATTGATGGAGTTTTATGGACAAGTCACACTTGTCAAATGTTCAGTGAAAATTTATCAGAATCGCAGAGCAGAAATCTTAAATTTACATTATGTTACAGGAATCAGGGAAGCCTTCCCTGCTCAAGTGTTTATTTAATCCACGTACACTACTTTTCCACGATGTACCCTTCCAGGGCAAATGCCCATGCCTGCGGTATCTCACATATCATCTTACATCGGTTTTGAGAAACATAGAATGCGACCCTGCTACCTAGAGGGCGGTAATCCGGCCTCTCTCCTCATCTGCTCAACCCTTTCGTGCTCTTCTTGTTGCATCCTTGCATGCTCAGCTGCTGCATTCGCGCTCGCCATCTGTCTGGCAAGTTTTTCCTTCTTTTCTGCCTCGATCTGCTGAGTGATCCAGACTGTTTTGAACGACGAGCGTTTCCGGGTCAGTGATCCAGGCCGCTAGTAATAGAGCCCTCACAAGACGAAGCATGCTCATCTCTCTACGTTATGGCTTTTTGGTCCAACTCACTGTTCTTATCGGACTTGGCGGATTTTTTGAGTTCCGTGACAAAGTCATCGTACTCCTTCTGCCGCTCATACCGGCTCTCGAGGGCCCTCCTTTGCAGATCTGGGTTATACCTCTTGAAGAGCTCCTCTTCAGTCGGTGAAAGATACATAACCAAGGCTGGGCCTCCGACTGCAATGCCAGCGCCGCTTCGCAGTTCAACCAGGTTAGCTAATTCGTTCCGATGATATTGCAGTGTCGCAACAAATGAAGAGATTTTCTCACCCAAGAATCATCTTGAACCATAACTTGTAGTTTGGTGCTTTGCGAGCCATTTTGAAAAAAAAAGTTGAATTAAATTATCCAGTCCTTTGCACCGTGACGAGTTCACTTTGAAGATGAGGTTATCGCCTTGGAGTTTGTTACTCAATCCGCCCTTACGACAGTTTCACTGTGACGTCTTCTCCGCGCGATGATTCTCATTGGTGCACAACACAGCCACCTCAGATCCAGTTTCAGCCACAGCAGAAGTGTGGCGATCCAAATCAAGGTACCGACATTATTCAATCCCGTGAGAGCCCCTCCTATGGATGGATTGTTACAGGCAACAGTCCCTTAGTCTGGCTCAGGATGGCTCAGACTTTTATGGAGGCAGCACTGAGTATTTTCAGTTTTCGAAAATCAGCCTGCTTACTATAGTAGGCGATGATGTAACACCTGTGACTTTTGTCAGTCATACTGTACCTGTCAGATCTGACAATCGCGAAAACCCGTACCACCCCGACTGCATTGATAAAGTCCCTGGCTTCTCCTTGCTGACCCCAATATGCGAATGCTTGGTTGTGGCCAAAAATAAGATTGGATAGATCAGCAAACCCTCCCCCGAACAAAACCTGTTTTCTGAACGATGGAGTCCACGTCAATATTCCACTATACTGGTGGGCTGAATGACGGAAGTTTTCTACATTGAAACAGTATGTCCGAATGTGCAAATGGAAAACGGCAGAATTGATGAAGATCGCAGACCCTTTTGCAGCCCGACCCTCGACGAACCCCTAATCTACTTACTTGGCAATGGGTGGGAACTGGCCCGGAATCTTTGTTGTCCAATATTGCCATTGTCCGCAAGCTATCCTTACACCGTACCACGCAAATAGACACAATAGTCGCGCCGTTTTTTTTTTTTTCCCTTCCAGGGTTCAAGCCCCATTCATTCCTTGCCGTAAATGAGTAGCAATGGTCGACTTGCCGTTTAGCTTGTTACCGAAATAGCGAGGCCGCTACCCTGCTGGGCGCCGACTTCATACCTCAGAGCACTGTACACAGAGCAGCTAATGCATTCATTACCCGACCAGCCCCCAGTGCACTAGTTTGGTACACTTGACTGTGGACGTACAAAGCCGGCAGTTGATCATTGAGCAACCACTTTCATGTTGCATCAGCGCGCTTATTGCAGTGCCCCAAGTGATGTCGGCCCTGCGCCCTATCCTTGGAGGTGGCGTGCACTAGCACCAATTTTGGTCAGTTTCCGAACCGATGCACAATAGAGTCGCAAGTAACAAGCTTCAAAAGCAACAAACCGGAGACGATGCAGTTACCGCATATGTAGAAAGTAGAAAGCTAGATGAATTAATTAATTCACTTGTCTTGACTGCTGTTCTGTTTACTACAGTGCTAATTATTCGTTTGTCACTTGACATGGAGCGGATCATTACATGATGTAGGACCAGGTCAGGGCTACGGCTTGGTCACCTAACGGAAGGATGTGGGTAGACCGTTTTCCTCGATTGTGAATCCCGTTTTGCTAAGACTGTTGAACAACTCATCGAGAACCTGTGTGCCCATCTCCCTTCCAATCTGGGATTCGTACTCCTCTTGCGCCTTCATATTCCTTCCAAGGGTTAAACATCGTGCCACATTGCGCTACGAGTAGCTCAAGGCTAGCGCTTTCACATTGGTGTAGCAAGGTCCTGTTAGTTGGTCATTTCTCGTTAATTAAAGCTAATCCAACCAACCCCTTTTGACTTGTTAGTCCGGATTTTCGACCAAAAGGCCCAGCTTCCAAGACAAACCGAGGGATTTGGACGAGTCTTGAATATCTGTGAGCGGCGGACAAGGAAGTCTCTTCAGTGGAACGGATGCATCACTGAGGCGAGGCACAGTTGTGTCCGATGCCCAGACCGCATAAAGATGGTAGGCGCCGGCATTGAGCTAACTGACTGGCGCGGGTGTTACAGAGGCCGTCTTCCTGCACCTCTTGAGCTGAATGACTTCAGTCATGCTGATTGCGGTGAAGTAAGCCCAATGCTATCCCCATGTAGATTTTTCTTTCTATCCGTTTTGCACTCTGGCCATGTGAAAAGCCGTAAAACCCATCAACCCCATTGAAAATGAGGGCCTTGATTTGAGCGATGATGATAATAATACTTCCATATAGCATAAAAACAAAAACATGATATTTGTCAGTCTGATTTCTCATACGCGATGCAAGAGGTGTTAAAACGGTGTTATTCGTGTGTCTCTTTGCTGCTCTCAAGTCCTGCACGAAAGGCGGCAAAGTCGGATATGAAGAAAAGGGCTGTGCCTTGTGGTTTGGTGGTACCTTAAACGGTGCTTGGTAACGTAAAGGGGCCCAAAAATTGAACGGCCAGTGGAGACAAACATTCGGCCGTTCCTGGGCTGATGGGCCTTGATTCTAGGACTGAATACGAGGACTACTCAATTCTGCACTGTGAGAGGTTACTGAACGGTCACGCATACCACGAGCCTACGGAGCCACGGGCAACGCAGGCCCCACACCACACCTCCCACACCAAAAGCAACGCTTCTGGGTCATTTCAACTTTTCCAGGCTCATATTACTTCCAGGACAGCCCTTCGCTCGCTACGGATCGCCGTCCATTCCACTCGTTATTCCTTTTCATCTGTCATCACTGCTGTGGCCATTATTGCTACAGCTGCCATTTAATTCTTACGATTTCCTGTATATTGACAACAGCAGGCGAGCTGTGATCGATTTATCCAGTCGCTTCACAGTCAATCACCAACAAGAAGATCGAAACTTCGGCCTGCTGCGTCACGGGAGACTAGCCGTTTAACCAAGATCGACAGCTACTCAGTCAATCTGATCTGACGGTCACGGACTGTGTACCTTAGCCGTCGTAAACTTGGCTTTTGCGACACTCCTCTTGATAGACTTGTTCCCTCGTTCAAACAAGCCTAAAGTCGGACATCATGCATTCCACGCAACTTCTTCAGGTCCTGGCGGTGGCCTTGACAACATTCTCTGTCGCCCATGCATCTATTGCTGGTCCTCAGGCGCTGAGGATACCACAAATGCATGAGATCGTCAAGAGGCAATCCGGGTCGGACCCCAGTTCTTCGTCGAGCTCACAAAGGTCTCCGTCTACCACCACGCCTAGGACCACGCCAAGCTCAACGACTTCGTCATCAAGTAGCCGCGAGACGACGACACCTCCTGCCCCGACTACTCCCAATCCTAACCCACAACCCTCGCCGACAACACCTGGTCCAACTACGCCTACTCCGACGTCGGCGACATCCACAACGTCTCAAAATACGACACCGCCCCCAGCGGAGAGCTCAAGCACATCAAGAACTACCATAACCACTGTCATCACCACCACCAACAGCGATGGCTCGATTTCCACCCAGACCAGTCAGATCGTCCAGGAAACCACTGTGCCCAGCTCTGGCAATAACGACAACAAGGGTATGGACGAGAAGCAGCGCAACACTATTATTGGAGCTGTAGTTGGTGGTGTCGGTGGTGCCATCGTCTTGGCCGTTATTGGTCTGGTGGCCTGGCGTGTCTGGGGTCGCAAAAAGAACCAGGAGGAAGTGGACAACTCTTTCGGAACCTCTGCGTACAACGTCGCTGAGAAGCCCGAACCGACTGCTGGTTCTACCAACAGCCGTACGCCCTTCCAAAGCACTCTCGAGAGCTACCACGCACCCACTCACGTCAACACGGCCTCCAATTTTTAAAAAAAAAGCCATTGACGCGCGATTGGCAGCAAGCACTGCCATCGCGGAAAGGTTAACAATCAGAAACGGCAGTGTTTCGGCCGAATGACTACCAACAGGTGAAATGATACGATACCCTGTGTATAGGATTTTTACTGGAGCTCATTTCATCACCTCTCATTGTCGATAAACGCCGATTTATAAGTCAGAACCCTACAACAGAGAGTTGATGCTCTCGTATTCTAGTTTGCATGGTGGCGGCAGCATCGCGGGGCATTTTACTTTTCATAATCTGTTTAAATGGCGAGAATAGCTTCGGTGTACATCTTTTCCTTCTAAGAATTTATGGGTCTAGTCCCTTACAGACAGTCTGGAAAATTGCTCATGCGGCGCGTGTGCTCAAATCGTTCGGCTTTGAACGCACTGGATTTGTTTTCATGTTAACCATCTATTTCATACATGTCTCTGGATGCCTGGGACCAGGTGGATTGAACGACAGTGGCACATCCATAAGCAACGACTGTCGGAGGGTCTTCATTGCGCGAGTATGAACGAGTTGGGTGTGTTGCATGTGCCCTTTTTCATTGTTATTCATTTAATATCAACCGTCACGGTTTACGGCTTTTCATTCTAACTTCAAACCATAGAAGAATTGACTATAAATGAAAACCCGCTCTCATCAATTCGTAGCTTGCCAAAGAGAAATCCCGTGACTACCGGAAAAACTTGGGCCCTTCTACTCGGCACGGTCTCAAGTTCGTTTCATGTGGTGGAGTGATTCAGACGAAAGGAAGGGAATCTTTGGATGGCAGCGTTCGACATTCACTCACAATTCCACACTCTCGCTACCACTGGTTTGGTATACACAACTTCATCGTCCAAAGGCGTTTCTTTTTAAAGCATTTGAAGCGAATCTGTATGCGACGGTTCTTTTTGGCGGGTTTTTTTTCGACTGCGAACAATAGTTGCTACCTGCCCAACGAACGCATCTCGAGACACGATTACTCGAAACGAACCGAACGAAAAAAAAACCCCTGAGAGTCACGATAAACACCATCAAACCATGTTCGCCACTCGACTCGTGTCTGCCACAGCAGTTCTCATGGCGCTGGTCGCAGGAGCTCTCGCAGCATCATTACACCTAGCCGGAGGTGACTTCAGAATGGGCGTCATCTACCCACGGCAACAGGCGAGAGCGCTACAGGTTTTTGACAAGGCGTTAGGCGGCGCTAAAGCACAGGAGGTAAGGCGAATATGCGAATGTAGTCATGGCATGCATGGAAACGCGATAAGATCTCGATGATCTGTGGCTGACTTTTGCCGTCTTTTGAAATAGATAACGCAGTCCAATGACGAGAAGAGGCCTTTCCAAGTAGGCGGGGATACTTTTGTAAGGCTTTTCTGTATTGCGTACCAATCATGCATGATTGAAAAGTTTACTTCTTTCCTGCGGATGTGGCTGACTGAGAACGATGACTTGCCGATACAGACCGACTTTAAATCCGCGGCTGACAGGTCCTGCGACAACCAAAAGAATGCATGTGCTGAGCTGTCAAACAGCAAGAAGATCGAGGCGCCCGTAAGCGAATGCGACAAGCAAAACACCGAGTGCAAGGCGGCAGCGGCATCGGCAACACAGACAGCCTTCAACGCACTGGTAAGCTCCAACGCAGAGTTCGACTTTTTCTGTGACTTGTGAGACAGAGCGGCGCGGTGTCTCCCATGCTTCAGCTGTGCCTGCCGGATGTAAACTTCTCGTTTGCAGGCCAAGTCGCAGGATGATCCTTTCAATGCGAAGGGATTGTTACTATTATTATTTCTTTTCTTTGGGAGGTTACGATATAAACGTATTGAAAGCAAGCGGCATTTTGCAGCGCCGGACGGACATTGTTGCCTGACTGAGAGTTTTGTTCAAAAAACATTCCAATATTCATTTCATGTAAAATACCCCACTTTATAATAAGTTATTGTTCTCTTTTGACCTTAAGTCGACGTTGCGTGTACAGCAGTCAGGAAACGTCAAGAGTTTAGACTACCTAGGTACATTGTCAGATAAATAGGCTAGGCTTAGCCAGAAACAGCTAGACCCAAGGAAGAGCTGGAAAATGATGTGACAATGTAGAAAACGAACAGAGATCGCGCCCCGACCGTTGCACTTGTGTGGTAATGGCCGTTTCCTCCAAGGTTCGACACGATTTTAAAACGACGCAGCGCCGTGATGCCGTGCACTCACAAATTCGTACCGATGGTGTGGAACCACGTCGCTGTCGTAGTGGACGCCAATTGAATTGAGGGCTTCTGGGCTTAAAAGGGTTCGTCCACAGGACCCTGGGGGACTGACCGGGACCATGCCTCTACGACTTGCCAATTGGTTGCGGGAATCTGCAGGGGGACGCGATTGGAGCGAGCATGTGGGATTGCGATGGAGTTTATTTTGAGAGGGTAACAGAAGTTGGGAGAAGAAAAGTCAGCGGGACAGAGAGACACGTAAGACACGTCAACAACCGGAACCAGGGGAAAAAAAAAAAAAAAAAAAAAAAAAAGATACAGCAAAATCGGCAGCCACTGGTCTTCCCAGTTGCGCCCAAGACAAAAACTTTTCCAACCAGTGAGCCAGACACACACTTCATCAACAGCAGTCAATATCCAGACATTTTAGAACAGCGCATGGGGATAATATAAATCAAAAGGGGTTGAACGGGGCGCCTTTGGGACTCGGCGGCCATCAAACGCCCGCACGGTAATGAGCGCGAAATTTGGGGACAAAATGAATTGCACTGAAAGGGTGTCCACAACGTGCCTGCAAGTGGGGCCATGCCAAATCTGCAGGGAGCTGTTTAACGTGTTCGCTGGAAAATAACGATGCTGGGCTCTCAATGCTCGACGGGGTTCATTCATCTTGGCCACCTCACTCGAACAAGCCCTTTTTTTTGTCCTTCGCGTCGCTCGTAGACGACACTCGTCAGCCTCAAGACCCGACGTTCGGATTCTTGAAGATTCGACTGGCAGCTGACGTTTTTTCCTCTGTTTCTTTCGACGAGGAGGTACTGCCAGCTGAAGACCTCATGTCTTCGATGGTCCCGAGGTTTTTTGTTATACATTTCTAATGTCACTCCTTTAATGCCTTATTTCTTGCCTGCCTGCACCCCATTGCCGCGACCCAGGATCTTCCATTTTTGCCGACTCAAGCGTTACGGCCTGCCAATCTGGCCACCAACCAGAACACACAGAAACATTTGACCTACCTAGACCTTCTGTAGGGTCGTCGGTCAGGATTGTTGGTGTTCCAGGTTTGTAACGACGCGTGAATTGAGATCCAGCTGCAGGCGATTCTAGCTTCGCCTGCACTGAATCTCGGTACGGTGAGTTACAGCTTTTGACTGCCCCTTTTGTGCTGTGCTTGTTTCTACCTGCCTCTTGCCCGTTGGAAACCCTCGAGTGCAATTCCAATGCATCCTACCCATTGCTCTGCCTGTGACGGATGAGCACACAATAGTCATCAGGATCTGACACGCTTGCCTTGTCCTGCAGCCCCAGTCAAAACTGTCTTCGCCAAAGATACAGTCTCCTCCTGGAGCTACAGCCCAGGACAACACGAGAGACAATAGGGCCGTCCCCTCGTCCTCGCCGAGATCACCTGCCGTATCGACCACCTCAACCGCTGACGGCGACGCTTCCCCCATCCTACCACCTCTTCAAGCACCACGGCTGCCAGACCGTGTACAGCTACTGCTGAGGACACCGCCGGGCAGCAGGGGTGAAGACAGAAATTACGTGACCGCAAGCTGGGGCTCCCCGTATCCCAAATCTGAGAATTCAGACCGTCTGAGCAGTCTGAGCAGCGCGTCTTCGGCAGATTCCTCACCTGGACATCACTTGGAGATCCAGACACCATTCCTAAGACTGCCACCATCCTTCACGGAGGAGTCTCCCACGGAACAGAACCAACCGTCTTTCGTGAGTGCTGCTATCCTTGCCAACAGAGCTCGTCGACCAGCGAGAGGTCTCACAGAAGACTGGATACGCCAACACACCGCAGCAGGTGACGGAAGTGCCGAAGCACGACACTGGCTCAGTGACGGTGCCGGAGATAGCGAGAACTCTTCACTGAGCGGATCTATCTCTGGGGAGGAAGCTGCGTGGTTTGACGAAAGCGATTTGAAGACACCTAGGGCCACAACGAGTGCGCCCCGTTTTCCGAGAACACACCAGAAGTATCCGAGAACACGGTCTAGTAACGAGACCTTGAAACAAGCAGACGTGCATCACCTCTCCAGAGTCACGTCAGCAACCATGGCTTCCGAAAGCGAACCTATCGGCCCCGAGGGGTCGATGGCTACAAGCGTCACAGAAAAGGCCCTACCCGACCCCCCATCAACACCAAAGTTGTCGGAGGCAACCATGACGAACGGAGTTGCCAATAGTCCACTTTTTGAAAAGAAGCTGCCGCAAACCCCCAAGAAATCGCCGATGAAGCAGCCAGCCCCATCGACACCTAGACTTAAGAAGAAGGTGCCTTGGAAGGGAAAGAATATTATGATTTTGCTGCCCCGTGATAGTGACAGAGGCAAGCCTGGCCACGCACCAATGCCACTGAATGAGGAAGAAGTGGCAGGTATCATGAATTCCTGGGAAGAACTTGGCTACAGCACAAGGGGGTTCCAATTGGACGACACCATGGGATTTATCGAGGCTGGCAATCAGTCACAAAGCCGAAGGGAGTGGCCCACTTGGGAAGATCTTGCCAGCGACCGGCAACAGCGCAACTACAAAGTAACGTTGCCCGACTTGAATGGTGAGTTTACTCTTGATTATGCTCTTGGCGAAATAGTGGATTATGAATACTGATTGTTCCCATCGCCCAGCATGGAAATCTTACGTGGAGGAATTGCAAGAGGCAAAACTACGAGCCCTTGGTGTCTCTTTTGGCGACGAGGACCCTCCATCCTCGATTTCACCTGCACCTATCAGTCGTCAACCGTCTGTTACGCACTATCCACCTCTCCCTTTCTCGCCGCCTGTGCCAACGTCTTCGGCTGCAAGCAATGGAGGATTCCCCTTTCCGGCATCTTTCTTGGGATCGGGCGCCCCGAGCCCTGGCATCCCGTCCGTGCCGTCCCCAGTGTCTTTCAATGGCAGGTTCCCTCGCCAATCCATCTCGATACCGGCGGGAGCTTTTCACATGAATGGATCTCTTCCTAGCCCCCATGGATATTCTCCCCAGTCGATGTTCCATCACGGGCATGCTAGAGGTGGATCACCATCTTTGGCCAATCTCAGCTCAATGATGTCGCCCACCTCGCCATTTCAGCCGGATCATTATGTCCCGCCTATGCATACACGCCATCAGTCAATGCAGTTCCCAATGCTTGGCCATCAAGTTTTCCAGGGTGCTCGTGCTTCGCCTCGCCTCCAGGAGCTACGTGAAGACGATGAAGAGGCTGAAGAGCGGACACCAATCAAGCCACTCGATGTGGACCTCAGCTCTATGAATAAGACGGGCGAGAACTTGCAGGGCGAGATCGATGCGGCCGAGTTCGACGAGGCGACGCAAGGTGCAGAGTATCATCTTGAAGAGCAGATGCGCTCGCAGCTCGAACATGACAAGGACTACAGCCCCCACAAAGACGCGGACGACATGGCGCCCTCGATCGAGGCCGGTCTTTCTCAGCATGCCCACGCCAGGGGGCCTTCCGTACAGTTTGCCCCGCAGGTTGAGCGTTTCCGAGAAGATGGGACAGAGGGCGGAGTTCTACACCACCCGCAGCCGCATAGCAGAGGACATTCGCTGTCTCAGAAATACTTTCAAGAGCCCGAGGGCGACAGCACGGATGATGGTGGATCCAAATCTCAGGACGTCGCATCCGCAAGCGGCAGCATCCCTATGCCAGTACAAAACATGGAATTCGATTTTTCGGAGGCGCCACAGAAACACCAATCAAACTTTTCCATGGCCAGCAACCCCTGGAGTGAAGCGGGATCTGTCAAGTCTCACGCCTCCCGCCGGTTTGGCCACAAGAGCCAGGCATCACTGTCCGGCCTCAACGTGGAGGCCCCCGAATTCAAGTTCAATCCTGGTGCCAGCTTCCAACCTTCTCAGTTCAGCTTCACAAGCGATTCTTTCCAGCCTACCACTGTGTTCCAGGCTGGAACCGCGACGAGTGCACCGAAGGGGCCGCTCTCTGCCGACTCGAGCACGTTCAGCTTTGGTTCATCCAAGATCAATGCAGCCGCCCCAGTCTTCTCGCCTGGCCAGAGCGACTTCAACTTCTCGGCGTCTGGTCCCAAATTCCGTCCCGACGCACCAACCTTCACGCCGCTACACTCGTTCACGAACTCGCTCACAAGCC
Organism: Pyricularia pennisetigena; assembly: GCF_004337985.1. NCBI lineage: Eukaryota > Fungi > Ascomycota > Sordariomycetes > Magnaporthales > Pyriculariaceae > Pyricularia > Pyricularia pennisetigena. Next base: position 134,101 of record NW_021940919.1, on the reverse strand, counting down.
CACCTATGTCCGGCAATGAAGGCCCGGGAGGCAACCTTGGTGGCTCTATCTTTGGAACCATTGACCTTAGCGCATCTGACATTGTCAAGGCACCCAAGAAGACCAAGGCCATCCCGATCGTACGACCACAGAGCCGCGAGAAGGCTAAGGAGGAAGAATCCAAATATGACGAAGAGGGCCGGGTTATTGATGATACTCGCACTAAACGTGCCAAAGCTCGTTCAGACGATGGTGATGATGTTCCTCTTTTCGCCGAACCTACGGCGCCGACCCCCATGACGGAGGCTCAACCAGAGGATCTTCCTCAATCGGATAACATCCATGTCGATGTCAAATCTGGAGACGAGAATGGCGCGGACACAACCGTCTCTTCTGGATTCTCTGACAGCCTGAACGCAAAGGCAGCTAACAGCCCGCCACCACTGGTGCCACCGCAGACCAGTTCCTTGAACTGGACTCCCTTTGAGTTCAAATCCCAAGTGGATGTCCAGCCATTCAACTCTGCCAGACCGTTCGACGATGACGCAGGCTTCAAAAGGCAACACAAGAAAACCTTATCTGCCACCGCTCAGCCTTTCATCCCGTCAGGCTTCATTTTCACTGGACCGAAGGTCGACACACCAAAGGCCGAGGCTGATGAAGCTACCGCGGACGAGGCTACTGCAGATGAAACCGAACAAGAGCCTGCTGATGAGCCAGAGGCCCATGTTACAGACCATGATTATGCGGAGGCAGAGGCTCTGCAGGACACAGCCGAGGCGGAGCCGCTGGTCACTCCAGAACTGGCGACTCATATGGCGGATATCGACACCACCCAGCCCGTGGCTGCTGCCGCGCCACCGCCTGTCAAGAAAGGATTGTCAGCGTCACGTTACGCCGCGTCGCCTTCTCCTCCGCCTCAGCGCAAGGTTTCCGGCTTATCTGCTTCACGCTATGCTGCGTCGCCGCCCCCGGCCTCTGAGGAGGATACTGGGAAAGATCAAGTTCGTGGCCCGACTGAGCGTGGCCAGCCTCTGCTTATTACGCCACCGGCAGTTGAGGATTTACGTAACCAAATCGAGCCTCCTGAGCAGACACCAGCGAGTGAACGCGCCGGTGCCAGCTTTGAGGAGATTGACGACATCATGCGGTACATCAACAATGACCCGTCGCACGGAGTCAACAGGACAATCGATTCAGCCCAGTGGCACCAGCCTAGTCCCAAGCGACACATCTCTCTTGCTGCGGTCACTAACAATTCACCTCTCCATCTTGCTCCTCATGAGGTTTTCCGCAGTGACGCTCCCAGCCCGAGCCCAGCACGTCACCGCCTCGAGTCTGTTGACGCTCAACAGCCTATTCTCTCTACTGAGCTAGAGGATCCGTTTGTCGATCAACCAACTGGATCTCAGTTCTCTGGCTCAAACATTCATCATCTTCAAGGCAGCGAGACCGCTCCAGACAGTGACTGGGAGAGGGCTTTCAGCGACGAACAGCATGAGAAGCTGGAATCAAGGGTCAATTTCTTCGATGGCCATGTCAATGAAGTTGTTGGTAGGCTACTAGCCAGCCGCCTCCGGCCTTTAGAGAAGGCGCTGGACAGTATCCAGCATGCTGTTGCAGGCAGGCGGCCTACTTCTAGTAGGCTGGATCGTCGCAGCGCATCTGTCGACATCCAGCACAGCGATGCCGACGATGAAGATGAAGAGGTGCCTAGACGCTCCATGAGTCCACGCCGCGACAGGCGCCTCGACCAGATACGCAATGCCGTCATGGAGGCTCTTGCTATTCAGCAGCGGAACAATCTTCCAGCTCCTCCTAAGACCGAGTCTGACGCGGAGATCTCTGCAGTGAGAAAGGCAATTGAGGAGATGAAGGAGCAGTTCGGCAAGTCACTTCACCTCGACTTTCGTGGCGAAGATCTCCGAAACATTGTTGAGGACGCCGTTGAGCGTCGCATGGTGCCTACGCCACAGCCTATTGCCGTCAAAGGCCAGGAGGACCTCAGTGAGAAGTTCAACGAGCTCCAAGCCAAGGCTGCAGACTTGGAACAACGCCTTCGTCTTGAGGAGTCCAAGGTCGAGACCGAGCTTGTCCTGCGTAGAACTGCAGAGGATCGTGCGGCCGAGTACCAGCGCAACCTCGAGATGGCTGAGACCAAGATTGAAGTTGAGATTATGAACAGGAGTGTGTATGACCAGCGTGTGCACGATCTCGAGGAAAGATTAAAGCTTCAGGAGGAGAAGGCAGAGCAAGAGGCGTTAGCAAGGAGGACCGCTGAGGATAGACTTGCCGAGAACCAACGTCTTCTGCGCATCTCTTCAGAAGAAGAGACAAGACTCCGTGAGGCCCTGGAAGAGAAGGAGCAGAAGATTAAGGTCATCGAGGAGTCTAGAGGCAAGACGACGATGCGCCTTGCTCTGCTTGAAGCTTCTCAGACGAATAACCAGAAGTCTCAAGCGGACAGCCAGAACAAGATCAACGCTACTGAGACTGAGCTTCGCGAAGCCCGACAGGACGCTCGAACTTGGAAGGCTGAGGCTGAGCGTGTGAACAACATCGCAAGGCAGCAAGGCAGCGAACTGGCCCAAGTCAACGAACAAAACAAGCATCTGAAGAAGATCATTGACACGCTCGGAACTCAACTTGAGGAGAACGAACGCATCCGTGAAAGCTGGAGGGGCAAGTTTGTTTCTCTGCAGAACGACATGACCGATGCTGCTGCCAAGATTACCGAAGAGAATGCTCACCGTATCAAGAAAGAGCAGGAGTTGCTTGCTCGCCAGGAAGTATTGGACGCAAAGCTTCAAGCCGAAGCCAGAACCCGAGAGCGTCTGGAGAGTGAGCTTGAGAGACTGGAAGCTGGTGAGCGGCAGGGTATCAGGGCAGTAAACGAGTGTAAGAGACTCGATACACTTCTTGCGGAGCTGAAGACAGAGAATCACCAACTCCAGCAGTCGTCTGTGCGGTACCAGATCGAGTTCCAAGAGGCGCGGGACTCTGCCGCGCGTGAGGTCCAGCGTACCCGCGATGCCATGCAGTCCCAGATTGACCAGGCCAACCACGAGGTCAATGTGGTGCGTGAGGAGCTGGAGGACCAGGTGCAGCGTGTTCGCGCACAGTTGGATCAGGTGAAGCTTGACGCAGACACTTCTAAGGCCAAGTACGAGATGCTTCTCGAGGATGCGCAAGCGACGCACAAGACCGAGATGGAGGTGCTTGCTCGCAAGCACCAGGTCGAGATCGAGGATCTACAAGAGCGACACGAGCGCGTAGTCAACAATGCGACGGAAGACGCGCAGCGCCTCGAACAAAACCTACTTGAGCGTCTCAGCATCTCGAACTCCAAATCCACGAACCTGCAGGAGAGAATCCAGCATCTCGAGGAGAGGCTCGAGATCGCCAAGGAAGCTGCTGCTGCAGCGGCCCGGGCAGCCAAGCTATCTCCAGTTGCCCTGGAGCACAGCCTTCAATCACCACCTTTGGCTGTACCCGCGGCGGCTCGGTCCATGGATGTCCCCGAAAAGATTTCGCCCCAGGCGCTACGCGAGTCGATCATGGTGCTGCAGGAGCAATTGCAGGCTCGGGAGCAGACAATCGAGGAGTTGGAGCATCAGATTTCCAAGCTCGACCCGGAAGCAGAGACCAAGATCACCAAGCGGGACGACGAGATCGTCTGGCTCCGCGAGCTGCTCGCTGTGCGTCATTCCGACCTCCAAGACGTCATTGCTGCGCTCGACAGCGACGACTACGACCGAAACGCAGTCAAGGACGCCGCCATCCGGCTCAAGGCAAACCTACAAATGGAGGAGCAAGAGCGCGAGAGGGCGATGAATGGTGGGTCTGCAATCAATCTGCCCAATATTGCTGCCTCTCTCCGCGATGCTGCCACGCCCAGAGTTGCTCAGGCCGTTGGTCCCCTCGCTGCCGCCTGGGGTAACTGGCGCAAGTCTCGCGAGTCGAGTAACTCTTCCTCCCACGCGGTCCGCCCTGGCCATAGGTCAACGCCTTCGAGGAACAACTCAACCTCGCAGAGCAATCTTTTCTCTGGGCTAATGACGCCCCCGGCTTCGGGCCTGCGTCAAACACCGCAAAGCCAGCAGCAGCAACATCAGCCCACGGCTTTTTCTAGCACAGGCCGTCGCATGACTGCTCAACAGCTGGCAAGCCGGTCTAGAACCATGTCATCGTCGTCATCGGCGTCGCGCAGCGCCGAAAATAAGATGCTGGGCGCACAGGGGACTCCTAGCAGGGGAGCTCCGAGGACGCCGCCGATGATGAGGCCCAGCTCGTACGATGCTGATGCTCATGCTGAGGAATTCGACGACGCTGGCTTCTATGATGATGAGTAATTGGGGGAATAACCCTCCACCCGCATACCTATAAATTTTCCTTTGTCATGACATTCAACAACCAAAATGGGGAGTCTCGTGCGATGCTTTTTTGTGTTCTCACTGTATGAGGCATGATCGAGCGTCAATGAGCAAGTTTTGCGAGAGTGCAGTAGGGCGAGGAGGCGAGAGTCATTTTAGATTGATACCCGGTTCTTTCTCCATCCCTCACATAATGTTTTACCAGATCCGGAAGATTGACTTATATACCTAACGGTAAAGGAGATCTGGGCGCTAATCTCTTTCTCTTTTTTAAACTTATTTTTTTTTTTCTTGGCAATATTCCGGCGCAGAGTTTATTCTTGTTTAGCTGGAGAGTCGTTCTTTATTTTTATTTGTTTTCTCATCACTCGTTTATAGGTTCTGGATGTATTGCTTTGCATGCGTCGTTTTTTTTGCATTTAGCTATTTGATACCCTCTTGGGCCTTACATGAGGATACGATCCTTTGACATCAATTCTTGCCATTTATTATTTTCGCACCCGACGCTCATTGTGTATTTATTGCTCTCGGTTTGCAAGGCTATGCTGATCGCGAATGGTGGAGTTGATAATTCATCATTACAGTCGTGGTGTACACTATAGAATGTTACAAGATCTAACTAGAAAACAAAAAAAAAAAAAAAAAAAAGATATCATAGTTAGATGCTCCATGCCATCATATCATTGCAGCCCAGAAACAGGGCGTTGGTACTGATTTTCCGAATAAGCCCTTCCTTGGCCAGTACTGTCCAATCAATATCTATACGTACGTGAGGGGTATCAAAATGGCTTTTGGTCAGATTGTCTGTGAGACTGATCAGAGTCCAATAGCCGGCACTTGGGGGGTTTCTTCTTTTGCAATCTCTAGCGTCTGACAGCCGCCATAGATGGAACAGACACGGACTGATCGGCTAGTCAAGTCTGAGGTTTATTATTGGTGGCAGCCGTGTAGGGTGGTGGCGGCGAGCTGTAGTAGTCGGCGGTGGAGCTGAGGGGAGCCGAGGCCGGCTGCAGCGGCATGATGGAGTCGCGATCCGAGCTTCGGTAGCCGTCGTCGTCGGCGTGGATGTACGCGTCGCCGACGATGGGCGAGGACGGGGTCGGCCTCAGGGCCTCGTTCTCCTCCCTCGCCTGTTCGTCGCGCTTTCTATTGCGACGCCTGACAACAAGGACGGCCATCAGGATGGCCACAAACGCGCCAAACACGATGAGCACGATGGCCCAGACGGGCAGGGTGCCGCCGCCGCCGCCGGAGTAGCCGCGGTAGGTGCTTTTGCTGGACGACGACCTGCTGTGATAGCTGGGCAAACTGCGGCTTTCGAGGTAGGTGCGGAGAGCGTCGATGTCGATTGCTACCATGCTAGTTTGGGACGTGTGTGTATGTGTTGTGGGACTTGTAGGGTGTATGAAGAGTATAAACTTTTAACTGTGTGGGTATGTGTATGTATATATGTGAAGGACGGCTGTTATGTGAAGTATGGTATGTGTTTGCGTCCTTTGTGAGACTGCTTTCGTGTGTTTGAAGGTGGAAAATCAGATGCAGGAAATAAGAAGATATCAAGGATGCATACAAGTGGTGACAATCGAACACTTATAAACCACAATGGGTTCTTGTCTGACTTTCCCCAGCCCGATTGTAGGGCAGGGAGGGAGACCGGGGCCATGCTCACGCCAAGGAATAGGCGAAGCTGGACTAAAAAAAGTAAAGAAAGGAAACAGGTATGATTGAAAAGGATGAACGCAGCTCACCCAGAAAGAAAAGATCTGACATGCCAAGCATGCTGCCCTACCATACCTACATGGTGTTTCCTCAGAATGCAGAGGGAAATGGCATAGAGGCCGTAAATCGCTGTCCTCTGACAGGAGGGAGGGGGCCAGTCTTGCAGGCAATAAAAAAAAAAAAAAAAAAAAAAAAAAAAAAAAGAAAAGAGAGAAAGAAAGAATAAAAAAACCCCTGGCTATTATCGTAAGCATGTAATCACACTGAAACAATTTCTTCCAGGTCTGATCAGACAGCGAGGATGACAATGGCCCCCAAAAAAGAAGGGAAAAACGCGAATGAGATTGAAGAGCTGACCGATAATAAGCTCTGGACGGAACAACGGGAGAAACAAAAAAGAAAAAAAAAGCCAAGCTTCCCAGCGCGTGCTGCCTAGCCAGTGAACAACACCAGCCACGCGGGAGCGGGTTAGGTGCACACAAAAGAGGGGGGCTGATGCGCGGGAGAAGAAGAAGAAAAGGAAGACCCTTTTTGTTTGGATTGCCTGCTCGACCAGCGCCCCATTTCTGGTAGGGTTGGTAGGGCTGTGTAAAAGAGGAGTGGAGTGTATGTGCTGTCTGCGCCTTGCTTATGAGTCCGACGTGTTGATTAATTGGCCTCCTCCTCCGTGCCTGGACTAAACTGGAAATGTGGAGGTGGAAACACCCCCCTCCTGGTGTTATTGGTTGGTAGCCAAGATGTGATAAGCCTGGATTTGCTTGGCGTATGAACGGAGATAATCCCACACTGCTGGTAGGGGTCACTTACTCTCTCCTCCAAGGCCCCGTGCTGGGCGTAGTTGGTGATCAAGAGAACAGACGCTGGTATCGAGGTTGAGGGGATTCGCGCGCCTGCCGAGGTTGCGGTTGAGTCTTATGATTTGTTGCTGGCTCTAATTAGTTTGGGCAGTCAGCCACCTAACCCCCGACCCCCGGTGAACGAGACCCAGCCAACGGAAGAAACACAGGCAATCCGATGCATTCGGTGGTCAGGCATTATTCGCCCTACTACCTGATTGATCCATGAAGTAAACTATATACTAGGAAGATATAGCAGTAGAGAGTGAATAAAGTCTTGATTTTTATATAGCAAGCCGTTCTTGTCTATGGGCAAATCGTACACGTTTCATACATGCCGTGTGGTACACTTCGCAATGAAGTATAAACAAGAAAAGAAGAACAAAAAATTTTCAACCACAAAAGAAAGCCGCGCTTTTGATCATCGCGAACCCATGCTGCTAAGCCTCCAAGCCCTCAGGGGCAGCGCCTGAAGCTGCATAACCCGTGGGCGAATGAACGTGACAAACGTTATTATGCCAAACGCGACGCACAGGAGGTTGACAATGTTGTAGCCGTCGCGTGTGATTTCGCAGATGCCGCCGCCTGCCAAGCAGCGCTCTTTCTCGGCCTGGACGGCGCATGAGAACGGCTGCGTGACCAGGGGACCTTTGAGTTTCTTGATGTCCTGATCCAACAGCGAGCTGGGCGGGTGGCAGGTCGCGGTGGTGAAGGCATCGACGGCCTTGAGCACGAACAGCCTGGGGAATGTGCCACCAAGGTTGCACACACTAATGGGAGAAAAACAACAATATTAGTAACTTGGTTCTCGCCCATTTTCTTCCTCAGACAATCTTGACAAAGATGAGAGAGAAAACTTACGTTGCAAGCAGCGTCATATATGTGCCACCGATGATGGGATCCGCAATCTTGGCGTGGAAGGCCGATACTGCCACAAACATGACAGTGTTTGTGAAGGTCGAAAATATATGCTCCCCGATCACAAGGAGCATATACCATGGTGTTACACCACCCGCCGGGAAAATATACACGGTAAACTGCGCCGCCAGGGCCGCGATCAGACGGCCGATAAACGCCCAGCACCACAAGCGCATAGGCGTATACTCTTGCGACCACTTGCCGGCGTAGTAGCCGAGGCCGATCTCGAATGGAAAATCAATCAGGACCGTGAGCGCCATGTTGTCAGTGCCGAAGCCCTTGTCGAGCAGCTTGAGGTTGGTGACGGCGTCATTGGCCTGGAAACCGACCTTGGCTATCAGATGCACGGCAATGATGGTCTGGACGTGCCGCAGCTTCAGCACGCCCAGCATGATGCGGTAGACATCCCAGACGCCATCCTCATTGCGCGTGCGGTCCTCGCGCTTCAGCACGGCCAACCCGATCGTGACTATGATGAAGGTCCAGCCCCAGAAGCTCAGGTATCCGCCAAGACTGAGCAGGCCGTGGTCCAGGGGGGTTGTTCGGATCCACTTGTTGGCGAAGTCTTTGGAGTTGAAGGCAAGGAAGACAGTATAAGACAAGAATTGGCCGGCCGTCAACCCTACCGTCTGCGCAGTCGAGGCGTATGATATGTTGCCGGGAGTGAGAAGTGTGAGGGCCCAGCCGTCGACGGCGATGTCCTGAGTGGCACACATGAGCACGAGGAAGAACCACCAGCCGGTGAAGCCCCAGACAGTTGGTCCACCGGGCTTGCCCGTCATGGCCATCATCTTCTCCACCGTCGAGCCGAGCAAGAGCATGCCCAGACCCGAGAGGATCTGGATGGGCAGAATCCAGCTCTTACGGCGGCCTATACGCGGGCTCCATATCGCATCGACAATGGGGCTCCAGAGGAGCTTCAGAGAGTATGGGTACGACGCCAGACTAAAAACTCCAATCTCACTGTACGACATGTGATCCTTGAGCAGGAATGGTACCGAGCCAGTTGCCAGGCCCATGGGTACGCCCTGCATAAAGTATAAGAGCACGAGTAGACCAAAGTTGCGCTGATCCACACGAGGCAGCTCGAAGAAGCCATGGTTGTTGAGCGCAGGCGTCTTTGGCACTGGCTCATCGAGGGAAAAGTTCTCGCGCGCCATCAGGTTTGCCGTCACAACTTCGGAGCCTTGGGGGCCCGTCTTGCGCCTGTACTCGGCGTTCTTGTTCATTTTCGATACGCCGTTACTTTTACCCGTTCCGCCCTTGGAGTCAAGGGCTGTATTCACCCCGAGCTTGGGTGATTTGTTTCGTTTCGACCGGACGCTCATCGAATAGGCCTTGAGAAAGACTTGGTGTTCGGGAGGGCGCTGGAGACTTTCGGGGAGGGAGAGGATGTGGTGGCGCAGAAAAATAGACCTCTTTCTTGACGCTCAGGAACTCGCGAGAAGTGGTGAATTCTGGGTGGCTCAGAATAGGTTTTTGATGTTGGCGTACAAACAGAAGGGTCTTTTTTTTTCTTATTGGTTATTGCTGTTTTCTCGTTGTTTGTACTCTGAAAGTTATATGACAGTTGTTTTATTTGGTGAAGAAGTGGAAGGTTGACAAAAAGGAAACCCGGAATGTGTCAAACCGAACAGTGGTTCTAGATCAAGTTTGACAAAGACAAACTGGCACCTTTGGTGCTAGATAAGCGCCCGACTCGCTCGCCTCCGGTTGATTTGAACGGCACCCAGTGAGATCTGTAATGGTCGCCCCGACGTCTGGGTGGCTTAAACTCGACTCTCAAGGCAACCGTGGCCTCAGTGGATGTGAGAGGGGGGAAAGTTGGGTGCGACGAAAGGGATGACAGATTCAAGCAACAAAATCACAATGGGTGGAAAGAAGGATAAATAAATAAAGAGAGGAACAGAAAATATATGGAGAGATTGTCAAGAAACGAAGAAAAGAAAAAACCACAGCTCTTGGAGAGCTTTGCAATAAAAAAAAAAAAAGACCGTGTCAAGCGTCATGCGCCATCAAAAATCCATAGTTTCTCAGCGTTCTCCCTTACCCACCAAACAATGTCGACACGTCGCGATGCGCAGAATCCACAATAGTCTTCAAATTCAGCAATGCTGACAAAGGGAACCGACCAGCTCCTTCCTTGCCTCAAGCCTCAAGGGTATCCTGGGCGGAGTCTTTTTCCGCATTGTGGGTCCCAAATGGGGCCAGGCACCGACTTTCGCCCCGATTTACTGCATGTCAGTTTCTGTCATTGACTTTGGACAGCGCCATCTGATGCTGCAGGTCTAATGCAGATTTCCGAGATGTTACCCGTACGTACTTACATAGACTTGTATTCTATAGTCACAACACTGAGCCCATAGTAGCTACTTTCTGAATGACGAAATAGCCTATTCCCAATTTCTCAGCTCAGCCTTAATGCGCCAAATCCAAAACTGATATCATTGATTTGTCCACTGAGAGAAAGGGCAACAAGAGCTTGGCAGCCCGATCGTCTGTGCGCCCCTTGTGGAATGCTTAGCATATGCCGTACTATGCCCCAGTACCTTCCCCGCATAAAAGGTCACTACTAAATCATCACTGGGCGGAACCAAGAAAGATTTCACTGCACGTGCGTTGGTACGTAACTTTGGTGTTTATTTAGCATGCTTGAGAAGCAACAAACCAAATTCGAATTTCCAATATATCTCAACACACGACGCGTCTTGCTCGGGTCGAGGCAACTTGATAACCAGATATTCAGACTATCAGTAAAGCACATTCTTCCTGGCCTATTTTGAGCCTTGAAATCATGTCTACAGCTTTGGATAACGAGTTGGAAAGCTTGAGGAAGCGAGGTTGGTCATTCACTTATCCATCCATACATCCATCTACCCGTGCATGTGTGGATTTTAATCCTCGACTAACTGTAGTATTTCAACAACGCCCACAGCTGAGCATCTAAGGGCTGAGGTCAAGCTGCGCGCATCAACACTACTCCTAAATCCCGTCGCTGCAACCCAAATTTTGGATGAGCAACCACCGCAGGCGGCACCAGCCCCAGCGCTACTGTTGCCGACGCCGCCGTCCAAATCCAGGAGTAAATCCTCATCCAATGCGCCACTTGGACCCAAGCAACGCGACCTGTTGAAAGAGCGTCGCGCAAAGCAAGCCGCCCATGACCAGCGTAACACCTACCGCACTTGCGCCGGCATCACCACGTTCAAGGTCCGCGATCCGGATCCGGCAGCCGTCGACGGCGGCGCCGTGCTCGGTGTGCGCATCGAAGTCATGCGCAGCGCCCGGTTCCTGCGTCCCTTTTATGTCCTCCTCAATCGTCCGTGGGACAAGGACGCCGCGGCCAAGAGGTACCTGCGTGTTCACCGCCACACCTTGCCCGCCGCCATACCGCTGGCTGGCTTGGCTTCTCGTTACCTCCCTGCCCCGCGGCCTGCTTCTTCCGCCAAGCAGCCCAGGCAGGACCTGGAGGCTTTCGTCCGTCGGTTGAGGAGGGAGCTTGTGCGCTATCACCAACGTCTCGGCGCTGTCTCTGACCTCCGCGCCGTTGTGGGCCTGGACGACAAGTCCAAGGTTCCTCCTGTCAGCACCCCGGCAGATGAACCGCCCGAGACGGTCGTCATGAAGTCGATAGAAGACGACCGCGAGTCCAGGGCGAGGCAGCGGCGATCAGTGGCTGGGATCGTGGACATTGAGCCAGTCGACACGGCAGCGACGCAGTTCAGGTTCGACTGGCGCGACGGTCGCGTCGGACGGCTCGTCATCGGCCCGGGTGGCGAGGTGCTGCAATCGGTTGTGGTTCTGCCAGATGGAGGCCGCGATCGCGTCACGCAGCAAGACGTCTTTGGCGATTGTGCAAGGATCGAGGATGTCGTTACCAAGCTCCGCGGGCCACTTGGTGGTACCTAAACGCTGGTATTCAGCAGTATGTTTACATCACTAAAAAGGATAGCCAGGGGATGACGCCCAAAGACTGAGTTTGGGTAGCAGCGGTATGCGGTCATCCATCATCCATAAACCGAACTTTCAACGCTTGCAACTTGCAATGCGCTCACAGCCGGCAGTGACTGGCTGAACTGCTATTCAATGCGGCAGGACACGACATCAAGCTTCAGTGGCCACGGGCAGTACACCGCTCTCAAAAGTCTGGCCACCAACGAGTTGGAACCAGGCCTCGCTCCGGCCGAGGCCGACTCTCTCATTCATATCACGTCGTCCTCGTCCCAATCCAGTTGTGCGATACGATAACTGCTGAACGTGAGGCGGAATCCCATCATACAGTATATCAACCGACTGATAGAGCAATGCTGTGGTCGAGTTGCAAGCGAGCGCATGACAGTTTCAAGAGAACATAGCGCCTTTGTGACAGCAGCGAGCATCCTCAAGCCTCTCTTCGTTTCCTTTGCAAGCATTTTTCTGGCGCACAAAGCAAAGCTTAATCGATCCGGCTGTTACCATGCAGCACCACAGACCAAGAATGAAAGGTCAAACTTCATTTCTTGGTAGCCCAAGGAGCTGGATGAGCCTCGCGTGCTATTTCCGGCGTCGGCCTCGGCCCCAGCCTGCCGGCAAACGCATGGTTTGTGTGTGGGTGGGTGTTTGCATTCGGCCCTCATATGGATGTTTTTATCACTTGGTTCAACCGGCAGATGTGATGCACTACCGCCAACCTCCCATAACGGGCTGGGTAAACTGCGTGTTCTGTGTGCGAGTGCAACCCCAAGACGTCAGCTCACGGCCGCGCCGAGTTCTTTTTTGCTGTCCTCCCTCAAGATGACTCAGGTTTCGGCCTCCGGGAGGCACGGATATTTGAGGGTTTGAGATGCCACAATGAGTAACCCGGAAGGGAAAACATATATGAGACTTTGGAAGGGGTGAAACAGAGATACATCTGGGTAGCACATGGAAGAGAAATAACATCCGTTGGAAGGCACGTGTCGGTCACAGATCGCGATACTGGGTTCTTTCTCCATTCATGTGATCGCCTGACGCCTGACGCGTAAACAAGTACAATTTCTCCGTTTATATGACGTATTTTCTTTTGGTATTTTCTCGCTTCTTCTTTTTTTTTTTTTTTTTTTTTTGTCTGTCCTTTCTCTCTTGGTCCTGCAACATTTCTAGGTTAGTATTTACAGGATGTACTGTACATTTGGTCTTGGGCTGATGTGCAGGCAGGCAAGGGTTATCGCACCGTTTATAGGCTCGCATCAGAGGGACAAGGTCCCCTATGGATGGACGCAATCTCTTGCATCAGTCCGCTTCATGATCCTATTGGGCGTCGTCGGGTCCCAGGGTTACAGAACAAAACAAGTCCCGAGTGGGGTTTTTGAAAATGACGATCCTGGAAAGCCATGTGTAGTTGCTTTTCTTTTCTGCCCTATTTCACACTCCTATATTTTGTTTGAAACACCTTCTTCTTTGTTTCTATGTTTTGCGCCCTTGTTTATCCCCCCTCCCTTGGGAAATACCTCCGCCCAAGAAGTGGACATCTAATTTCCACAGTCCCTCTTGTCTCTTTTGCTTCGTCCATTATTGTCTCAAAATAATAGCCACTGGCAAAGGCCTGCAGTACTGCATGTCACTGTGTGGCGCCGTTGGCACACATGGTCAAGCGTATCCGAGCTGGTCTCATGAACGCGAGGGGGTTTTATTTTTATTTTTATTAATTTTTTTTATTATAGATCTTCACGTCTTCATCAGAACAAGGCCAGTGGATATCAAAGTAAGGGGAAAGCATCTGTTCCGCTCAAATAGGTTACGTGGTATCGTCATGCAAGTAAATCAAATGCGCATGCCATTAACGAGTTCCTCGACATGATGAAAAGTACATCTCTCTGATGAGGAGGGAACCAAAAACAAATTTCTGAAGGACAGAGGAGGAAAGGTACAAGGAGAGCAAAACAACAATTTTGACAAGGAGGTTGTGCTTTTTTTTTTCCCCTCCGTTTCGTTTCGAATCCTGTCTCTCTTTGTGTCCTGTTCGAGAATACCAAGTCCTTAATTAGCTCCAGATCCTATCTACACACCCCCAACTCCTCTTGGCTTAGAGCATGGCGGCGGCCAGAGCAACGACGGCCAGCACGCCACCGGCACGCTGAGCGTTGGCGGCAGCGGTGACGATGGGCGGCGCAGAAGTCGTGGTCGAGGGGGCGGGCGGCTGCGGCTGCGGGACCAAGGTGGTTTTGGGAGGGTAGCCGCTGGATGCGGGAGGTGCCGACGGGGGAGAAGGCGAAGGAGGAGCAGGAAGGGGAGCTCCGGTCGTCTTGGGCGGCTGCGAGGAGGGCGGGGGAGGAGGAGGAGGAGGAGACGCTGTGGTCTTGGGCGGCGGCGGAGGGGGCGGCAAGGTCGTGCTGGCGACGGGGCACACGGTGGTGGTGACGACGACGACGGTAGTAGTGCTGGGCTTCTTGATGGGGCAGTCCGGGGTCGCGGTTGGGCACTCGAGGAAGGTCGAGGTCGAGGTCAGGGTGACGGTGCTGGTGGTCCAGCTCTGAGGCGCCTGGCTTGGCTTGTGCGACTTTGAAGATGAAGTGTTAATGGTCTTGGTTTGGAACGCTTAGACGGTGCATAAGAAGAAAGGTGATTTACATCATGGTCGGCCACCGCCAAGGTGGCCATGGCAAGCAAGGAAAGAGAGACGACGTTCTTCATTTTGTCCAGGGGGATTGTCGTAGACTTTGTCTGTTGGTAGATGGTGACAGTTTTTGGTATGTTCGAGAGATTATTGGGTATTTTTACTAAGTATTATAACAAGGAAGAGAGAGAGAGAGAGCGATATAAGCGAGTGAACTGCTCCCTGTGATGAATAGCTTGAAGTGGAATCCAAGTGAGAGCCGGAAGAAAGTGTATGGAGGAGGAGTAGCTCGCCCTTTATCTATCCTGTCGAGTAACCTCCGTACATGGTGTATCGTTACAACAACAAAACAGGCAAGTTGCCCCGGATCCAATCCCGACTAGAGTCCCCAATCGCAACCCTAGTTCTAGATTCGCAGAAGCTATAGCGATATGCCACTCACACCACCCCAGTTGTAGTACCTGCAAGGGCTACACGGCAGAAAGACCCGGAAGCCACTAATAATGATAGTATACGCACAATAAGAACGCCTCTGATGTTGACGATGACAAGGGAGGGAGGGATCGGTACCTGACCCCAGTCTTGCAGACAGTTGCGGCGCAGAGCATGGAGGCCGGGGTAGAATACCAGAACTAGCAGATCAGGCCCATGTAGGAAGCTTGCGAGTGGATTGGCCTGTTGCTTCCTGTATTTCTGGTTACGGCTAAAGTGATGAGGCAATATGTCTCTGCAACCAGCAGCCGTTCATAGCTGAGACATGATTGTATACTATTGCGGAGTTTGCAGGTCAAATCACGACCCATCCACTACATCCAAAAGGGAAAGAGGATCTATTTCTGCCATCCAGGGAGAGAAATACGACGGTAGCTTCCTGTCTCTGGTCGACCATCTAGATATATAAAGGCAAATTAAGATGGGCGTGCGGGCGCGGCAAGGCATCAGCAGTCGTCAGGTGGGAAGCTCTACCAAGGGTAACGACCGAAATTTTTCTTAGGCTGCTGCATGCTAACGGCCTCGTCATAGGATTCTGTAGTACCTTGTCGCGGCGGGAACAAAGGGCAAAGCAGCAGCTGGTCTGGTCGTAATTTCGGCCCATAAACAGGCAATAACCGAGTTGTTTCGTATGATTTCTGTAGTCGATGCGAGAAATGAAGGGTAGAGAGAAATGCAAAAAGAAAAACGAATAAGAGGGGAAAAAAGAAGAAGAAAAGAACGAGGGTATCAAGCTCGTCTATGTGTGGTGTCTGCTAGTATTTTTAGTGCCGATCAACCTGTACCTGCGCTAGCCAGCCAAGTCAGGTCCTGAGTAGTTAGCTGATGGTGGTCGCCTTGGGTGCATAGCTTGGCTGCTGGAGACTTTTCTTTTTTTCTTTCTTTTTTTTCTTCCCCACAGAGATGCCGTAGTGCCGCAATGCTCAATGTGGAAGGTATTCCTGTGTCAGACGCCACGATGCACCTGGACTCACGCCCACAACAATTTCTCTTTGCATACATGAATGGAAAATTTTGCTTTTGTCGTACGGCCTCAATGAATGGCTTTGGCAGTGTTGAGTTTTTATTGGCTACATAAGATTTTAAGTAACACGGCGTACCGTCCCAGAGACGTGGCGAATACGGCGGTATATCGCTCCCAGATCCTACTTGCCACGGAAAAGGTCTTGCTCTGGCTGATTTATGGTGGATGATGTCAACTAGAACAATCAACATGAACATTGAGAGACGCAAGCAGCTTATTCTCCGCACGTTGGTAGTCACTCACTATCAGGCTGATTGATCCGAGTACCAGAAATCCAATAGGTAGGATGATTTTGGTCCGACAAACAAACACTCACCCCTATGCAGCAAGCAATAAATGACGGTGAGCAGCATGACGCCCAGTATCCCGGTTCCAGTTACTCGTCATCGCACACGGCCTTGGTGGTTGCCAAGGACAGTCCTCTGTGGAGCTGCTTATTGTAGCCTTGTATTGAAATATAATTATATATATATTTCAATCTATATTTCAATTGATACCGATGAATATCAGCACTGATCGTTGTCACCCCTACAACTCGCACCATGCTGTTGTGCTACACTCTCCCATCTTGCTGGCTTCGGGTTGTCCTGGCTAGCGGGGTCCGTGATGGCGACCTGTTTTTCGTCTTAGGACGTAATACGAACTGCTGGAGCTAGGCTCCATGAGACACAATTTTACATGCAGTCAAGGCACTTGCCGGGGCCATGGGATGACAGGCAATTCGAAGCCGAGACAAGTAGATGAGATGATTGCCTCTGGGCCCGCACAGTTAGACTTTCAGTTGCGGGAGAATCGTCGATTCGTTTATATCGCATATGGAAGTGTTGGAAAAATTAAAGCACATAAGGTAGCCATAGTGGCAAGAAGACGACAGAATCCATAACAAATTATTCATTTAAGGCAATGCCCGGCCTCGGCTTTCATTGTGCCCCTATCTCAATATGTGCGTTAAGGTCCTGCAGGACCCGGGACTTATCAAATCGCGCAAACCGCAACGCTCAAGGCCCTATGCGGGTCTAAGATGTGTGTATTAAACTTTGAGCAATTGGTCTGTATATAACTGATAAATTGTATCTAATATAGACACTCTTAGTCACTCGAGTCCAGATATTATCTGGACTTCTTCTATAAGTCAAGACCACAGGCATTAAAATCAGACTTTGATGATAGCTGGCACTGTGATCGGATAATCCATCTTTCTATAATACAAGTAACACATCTGTGCCTTGTACTCTCTGCATATTTGCCCTATTTGCTGGACAGTCTTCCATTAGAAAAGATAGCCATTTTGCCGCATTTATCTAAAGCTTCACCTTGCTGCATAGATGGCTTCAGCAACGATGGGAGGCCCTTGATTTATTAGTTAAGTCGAACCACAAACCAGGATTACGAGTGTTGAAAACTTGACCTCGGCTTTTTCGAGCTCTGTAAACACTGAATAGATAAATAATCAGAATTAAAATCACGATTGAACTTCTTATACTTCCACTTCTAAGGTCGTTGTTGTTTGTCCCCACTCCCAATAAATAAGCTGTGCCTCTGTTAAAGACAATGAAAAAAGGGCAACGCAGAAAAAAACACGCCTTGTTGAAATCTTGAGAAAACCTTCAATTCTATAACCACGGTTTTTTTTTGGTCAATTTATTAAAGCCAACGATTTCACAGATGCAGCAACCTCGGCGCCTACACGTATAAGACGGTTGCAAAAGACAAAACTAGGATTAGGATGGACGATTACTTCAATCCACCAGCCAAACCACCATCGACGCAGAATTTGGGTAGCATCAACCCCACCGGTGACAGCAACATCTAAGTAAATACAGGAACAGGAAAAAAACAACGAAATCACGGGCATGGTTTGGGGGATATATTAAGAAGTATGTATCCTCTCCTTACACCATGTTGGACAAGTGTCTTCAGAGCAACCAAGATGAGGAGCAAGGGGTTGATGAAATGAGATTATGCAAAGGCATTACCTTGTTCTTTTCCTCAACCAATTTTGGCAAACGGCCTTTCTATGTCCGAGGTGTGACGGAGCTTCTCTCGGTCTTGGCCACAATGTAGGTTAAGTGAGGGATGATGGATTGAGCTCGGCCGAAGCCTTGAGCAATTCCTGACATACTGTACGTGGATGGAAGAAGAAGAAGAAGAAGAAACGAACAAATCAATAGCACCAGGACAAGAGTTTCAAACGGTAGCTAATTTCTTTGCAAGGTGGCAGAGGGTCTTGTGCTGCTGCCCGAGCGGCTGGAGAAAGTCAATGGGCAACCAACAGACACACGAGCGCATTGGCAGCGACCCTGCCCGTGTCATGTTGCGTCATCGCAAAGATACTGTGAAGTGGGGATGGAAGCAGGAAGACGAGGGTTATTATACTAATGGTGAGGCAGTTGAGTTATAGACTTGGGTAAGGTAAGTAGCTGGAAACAAAGTATCGGAATTGATCGAGCTTCATTTTCATCTCGTCAATCAATTTGACTGCAGTGCACAAGTTCCAAGTCCGCTCAGGCACCCAAAGGAACCACAAAAGCGGACGGGTAGCGGGGCGACAGCCCAGTGCAGCATAACGCTCCCGAGATCCCGGGCCCCAGCTTTAGTCCGTTTTTCTATGGGCTTTCGGACTTTTCCCAGCACCCAGCTTTGCCACTAAGCCCTGGATCTCAGACAGGGATTTGAAGCTCCCCCCCCAAAGGTGGGATTCCACCACGGATGGGATGATCGGAACTTGAGCACAATGGAGATCTGACCACGCATGCATCTTTTTTTTTTTTTCCGTAATGTGGTTCTTGCTGTCAAGTGTGGTCTCACAAGGCTAACTTAACTTCTTCCTTTTATTTCCTCTTCTGTTGTCGCTTGATTGCATTCTTTTGTCCCAAGCTGGAAGGCTTGCGTTAGCACCAACCAGAATTTGTTTGCCCTCCCTCTTTTCCTTGTCTTTCGTTTGCGCGCTCTGTAGTTAGTTGTCTCAACTACAGGTCCCACGTCATTCAGTCAAGCCTTGTCCGCACTAGGATCTCGATCCTAGCAAGAGCGCAGGTCGCTATCCCCGAAACCCAAAGATGGCGGTTGTTGATACCACAACCCGTAAAAGGGTTCTCAGGGTGATATTCATCTCCCTGCTGTTGGATCTGGTGAGTTAGAAGAGCGGAGTGCATTTATCCTTGGCAAGCTACTCTGCAGCATGAAGCAGGAGAAGGCGGGCGCTGACAGAAGCGCGCATCTCACCTGCGCACAGATATCTTTCACCTTCATCCTCCCACTGTTCCCGAAGCTGCTCGAGTTCTACCGAAATAGCGAGGCGCCGACCGGTTTGCTAGACAAGCGACCCCGTACCCTCCTGTCGAACGTCTTGGATTATCTCAATGCCTACAAGGCCGCGTTTGCGCGCCCCATCGACTCACGATATGACATTGTACTGCTTGGTGGAGCTCTGGGGAGCTTGTTTTCGTAGGTCCCATGGAGCTTGTAGACAGGGCAATCGCAGGTTCCGAAGCTAACACCAGCTCAACTCTTGCCTTGTGCAGTCTGCTCCAAGCTATTGCATCGCCCATCATCGGCCAACTCTCAGACCGCTACGGCCGCCGAACCGCACTTCTCTCCAGCATGATGGGCAACATTCTTTCCGTGCTGCTCTGGGTCATGGCAGTCGACTTCCGCACCTTTCTCCTGTCGCGAGTCGTCGGCGGCCTGTCAGAAGGCAACGTGCAACTTGCGACCGCCATCGCCACCGACATATCCGACGAGAGCAGCCGAGGCTCTACGATGGCCCTTATCGGTGCCTGCTTCTCCATTGCCTTTACGTTCGGCCCCGCACTCGGCGCATACCTTAGTTCTATTCCCTTGGTGGCGGCAAACCCGTTTGCGACTGCTGCGGGATTTTCGCTCTTCCTGATCGTAACCGAGACGATATACCTGTATGCTGCACTTCCCGAGACTCTGCCGGCTCTCACCCAGACCAATAAGAGCGCGGGCGCCAAGGGAAACAACACTACAGCCAAGCCCAAGGTTGCCGTCAGGACCAACTCGCACTTGATGCTGAATGCCACACATCTCTTCTTCCTGCTCTTCTTCTCCGGCATGGAGTTCTCGCTGCCCTTCATGACCTACGACCTCTTCGGCTACACCTCGGCCAAGAACGGGCGCCTGCTCGGCTACATTGGCCTGGTGGCCTCGATACTGCAGGGCGGCGTCACGCGCCGGCTGCCGCCGCTCCTCACCGTCCGCGTCGGTGTCGTGGCCTGCCTGCTGGCTTTTGGAATCCTCAGCCGCGCGTCGTCCGTGACGGCACTCTACGTCGCGGCTACGTGCCTGGCCACGACCTCAGCTACCGTCGTCACGGGCCTCAACACGCTCAGCAGCCTTGAAGCCGGCGAGGCGGAGCGCGGTGGCAAGCTGGGCAATCTGCGCAGCTGGGGTCAGCTCGGCAGGGGGCTGGGGCCTGTTCTCTTCACGAGCATCTACTGGTGGGCCGGGCGCGAGACGGCCTACACGATCGGTGCCCTGGGCATCGCGGGCGTCAGCGCTGGTGTGTTTATGGGGCTGAAGTCGCCCCCTGGGTCCGAGAGGACAGGCGCGAGCAGGGGCAAGAGCGGTGATGGGGAGAAGAAGGACTTGTAATATTTACTGGGTGTAAACGGTACATACGACTGGATGGTGGTGAGACAAGGGTAGCTAGAGTGCATTTCATTCAATTTAATTTATTGACTTGCCACGGGAATATTCCCATAACGACATAAAAATGCGCAAGTGGCTGTGGTCGTCAATGTGTGTTGTTTGTTTGCTGGTTTGTCTTTACAAAGGCATGCTATCAGCCACACAGGACCCAGATAATCAGCTCGCCGGCCTCATTAATTCAAGTATAGAGAAGAGGCCATAGTTGTGGCATTTGTGGTACTAGGAAATGGATATTTGATTCAAGAGCCCTTTGCCCATGGAAATGCTGGGAACTGCTTTAGGTGCCGATGTTATGCATTCTACCCTGCAGACTAGATAAGATAAAAAAAAAAGACACAGCTTCTAGGGAGGTAGTGGACCCACCATAGGCCCGTCGTCATCGCCATTTAGCGCCTTTCCAGCGCGTCGCGGTTGCGCAAAGCAATGCTTCCATCTTATTCTTTGCAGACTTGATACAACTCATCGTAGCCGAGTTTCTTTCTTTTTTTTTTTCTTTTTTGTGGGTGAAACTCCTCCAGTCCAGCTGCTGAACAAACACCCATATTCAGCCAATAAAGCAGTCAAAAATGCCCAAAGAAAAAAACTACAATCCCGTGCAGGCGCAACGCAAAGCCGACAAGGCGAGGGAGATAAAAAAAGGCAAGCGCTTAGGCCCCAGAAACCGTTTGACGCTTGAGCGGTGTTGCGAGGCCAGAAACTAACCTAGACGAACAAAACAGGCAAGGCCGAGGTGCAAGCCCGGCGCAACGAGCGCCTCGCTAAGCGAAACCCAGAAGGGATCAAGCGGCAGATCGACGACCTCAAGGCGGTGGCCGAGGGCGGCGGCAAGCTCTCTTCGCACGAGGAGTCGGTCCTCGAGGGGCTGGAGAAGGAGCTCAAGGCGGTCCTCAAGGCGCGCGAGCTGCTCGGGGACAAGGCGCCGCAGTTTGGGAGCGGTCGGCCGCACCGTGACGGTGGCAGGGACGGCGACAGGGGCTCGCTGGGCAAGAGGAGGAGGGGCGAGGACGGCCCGCTGCGAAGGGACAGCGACAGCGACAGCGATGAGGTGCCAGAGGACGTGGCAAGGATTCCGATGCCGCGCGACACGCCGCCGCCCATCCCCAAGGAGGTTCTGGATCGGTGGTGGGCAAAGAGGAGGGCGAAGCGTGCTGGCGGCGGCAACAACAACAACAAAAACAACAACAATGATCCGGCAAATGCGGATGCTGGTGCGGGCGCTGGAAGCAGTGCGAATGCGGTACCGCTTACAAAGGATAGGGGGCTGGGCCGGGGTTTCAACAGCGACACGGGTCTGCCGCCAAAGCCTGCACCGGTGGCCACGTCAGAGCCCAAGGTGGTTTACGAATCCAAGCCGGTCGTCAGGGACTTGAGGAAGGAGGCAGTCAGCGCCTTTGTGCCCTCGGTCGTGCAGGCGAAGCTGTCTAAGGGTAAAGGCGAAGGCGGCACGCTGCTGGAACCGGAGGAGGCCGACCGGCTCGAGCAGGAGGGCTATCTAAAGGCTACGGGTACAGGACCTTCCCAGACGGGAGGCGCGTCCACAGAGACGGAGAATGCGGCACCAGAACAGACGAATAGGCCACCGCACCAAGTCATGATGGAGGAAGTCCAAGACGAGGAGGGTTGAAAAGTTTACGATGCAGCACCCCCCACAAAAGGCATCCCCTGCTTTGTTGGATTTGGGAAGGGAGACGGACACCTCACAGCACACCTAACTTTGGAACCAACAGCCGTTCGAAAAGCGCCCAACTGCCGATTGCCGAGAACCGATGAGAGGCAGCGCGGAGGATGCCCATGGAGCTGCGGAGTCGGCCACAGGGCAGACGGTCGGGCTGCAAGCTGGTGTAAAGCAATGCATGACTGGGTGCTACTGCCAGGCCTAGAGTTGGCAAATATTTGACCCGGCGACTACAGAAAGCAGAATTTCACAAAGTCCTGAATTATGCAGGGCAGGGATGGTTTGGAACTTTTTTTTTTTTTTTTTTTTTTTTTTTTTTCCCAACCACGTGTGATCAATTATGTGCATTAGTTTCAGGGAGCCAGCACCGATGTCGGTTTCAGTCGGTTTTGGCATAATTGTAACAAGATCTTAACAAACCTAACAGGTACTCGGTAGTTAGGTAAAGAGCAATGTGTCATCGGGCTGTCTCGGGATGGTCAACAGGGACTCTACTGTGAATAGATCGGACCACGTAGTAACTTTCAGAAGGTCTAAATACTTGAATGGAAAGCCTGGAGTGTTCTGTCGGTTCAAATAGAAGTCTATCTTTTAAGTTGTATGCACACCCAAATCAGATCTCCACACTCCGAACCCAATCGGGCCAGTCCACACTCCCCATCGATCTTCCATAATGCATATCCACCTCCGCTGCATTTTTACCCACACAACCTTCAGTTCCCCTCCATGCAAGGGGCAGCTAGTCTAGCTGGACTTACATCGCTTAGCTAGAGGCGAAAGAAAAAAAAAAGTTTTAGTCCCGAGAGCCGATTTCATTACCTAAATATGAGGAGTCATGGATTCCTAGTAGTTTCTGCCGCCCATTGTCGCCGCACCCTATGTACCCCAAAACGTGTTTTGGCTTTTGCACCATTGCAGCAAGGTGTAACTCGCAAGGACAGTATTATCCAAAATAGAGGAGCATTCTTTTTACCATAGTATATATGGCATCGACTTGTGCGACATTTCTTGATTTGATTAACGGTTGTACGCAAGAGTCAGTAACATAACTTATCCTCCTCTCTTTGGACGACAGGCCACAGTAGAGGCGGCCATGGTTGAGACGAACGCCGGTGGCGGTGATGCCGTTCAGGCTAGCGCTACATCGCCAACACCAGAGCACGCACCCATATCACACTCGGAAAACGCTGTACAAGACTACCCACAGCCAAATTTGAACCCGGAGCTATTCGTCGTCGCCAGTAGGGACCCGGTTGTCGAGGCGGCTGGCAAGAAAGGCGAAGTCGGTTCCGGGACAGATGGCGAGACGCCCAACAGCCACGAGGAGGAGGAGGAGGAGGAGGAAGAGGAGACGTACCCCGAAGGTGGACTGCGCGCATGGCTTGTTGTTCTTGGATCTTGGATGGCGCTCGTGTCGTCCCTAGGTCTCATGAACACCATCGGAGTGCTGCAGTCATATGTTGCACAAAACCAACTCTCCAGCTACTCTGAGGGCACCGTGGGTTGGATCTTTTCGATATACACCTTTTTGTCCTTTGGAATGGGGTTGTATATTGGCCCTATATTCGATAAATATGGGCCACGGTGGCTGATATTACTCGGAACTTTGTTGCTGGCCACCGGCACCATGATACTCAGCATATGCACCGGTAAGTTTTGAACCGAAGCAATGCCAGTTTGCTTCCTGACGCTACCCCCTTTTCCTGCTCTGCTTGCTGCTCTCTGACAGCTGACCAACGGGCTCGCATTCAGAGTTTTGGCATTTCGTCGTCGCCTTCAGCCTCGTTGACGGCCTGGGAACCGCTTTCATGTTCACGCCCGCCATAACCGCCATAGGCCATTGGTTCCGCGACCGCCGGGGCCTGGCGACGGGCATCGCCTCGACGGGCGGCGGCGTTGGAGGTGTCGTCTTCCCGCTTATGCTATCTGACCTCTTCGAGAGGGTAGGTTGGGCATGGGCGGTGCGCGTGCTGGGTTTCGTGAGCATCGCGCTGGCCGTGGCCGCCAACTTCCTGATCCGATCCCGGCTGCCGCCAGCCAAAAACGCCAGCGCACACCCGGACCCGCGCATCTTCCGCAACGTCGCCTTTTCGCTGACGACGGCGGGCATCTTCCTCATGGAGTTTGCGCTCTTCATCCCACTGGGCTACATATCGCTGTACGCAAAGGCGCAGGGCTTCTCGGCGGCCTTTTCGTTTCAGATCCTGACGGTGCTCAACGCGGCGTCGGTGCTGGGCCGTGCGCTGCCGGGCTGGTGGGCAGACATCATCGGCCCCGCCAACGCAAACATCATCGCCATCCTGCAGTCGCTCATTGCCTGCCTGGCCATCTGGCTGCCGGCGGGCGGGACGACGGCGGGCATCGTCGTCTTTGCGATACTGTTTGGGTTCGCCAGTGGGACCAACATCAGCCTCACGCCGCTCTGCATCGGGCGGCTGTGCAAGACGCAAAACTACGGCCGCTACTACGCCACGGCCTACACGCTCGTGTCTTTTGCCTGCCTGGTCGGCATCCCCATCGGCGGCAACATCCTGGCCGCATGCGGTGGCGACTACTGGGGCTTGATTGTCTTTACGGGCTTGCTGTATCTGCTGTCGCTCGTCTTTTTCGTGGCGGCAAAGGTTTATTCTGTAGGGTGGAAGCCTTGGGTCTTCTTTTGATTTGCATGGCGGAGTATTTTTTTTCGGCAGTCAGTTTTAATACATTTATAGGCGTGGTATACTGGCGTTTCGGATGACGAAAGAAGGCATACGGGAAAATAAACACCGCAGCTAAAGCTGCTCTTCTGAGTTCCTTGTCCTTTTTCTTTTCTACTTCAATACTATGAGCGATTTTTTTTTTTTTTTTTTTTTTTTTTCCACAATTCACACACTCCAATAGGATTTTACCAAATAAAAAGAAATTAATTAGCCTAGTTAGCAGTTTATCTCAAGCTTGGTGGATTCAAAAAACACGCAGTATCGAGCGGTTGGAGATTATCACATTCTTGAATTTGGTGATCTCAGTGCTCCAATTGAATGCGCAATACCTAGCAGGCAAGGGCGGAAGTGAAAAGTGACAGGTACGATCTAGGGAATTTGATCAACTCAATCGCCACTGCATCATTTTTTTTTTTTTTTTTTTTTAGTCAACTGAAGAAACAAATCTATCGACCCGCTATTGCTTATTTTGGGTTCGACATCAGGCCATAGACGGTCGCAATTCATGGTTCTTCTTTCCCCCTCAAAACCCTCCTCAGCCGGACAGTCCCTTTCGCAAAATTAAATGTCGTGTACCTCCTGCATCGACCTTTAACCAGCCATTGCAGCCATGTCAAACGTTTCACAGCCGCCCAAACCGGCTGCTACAGAGCCATCTGCAGCGGCCGAGGAGGACCACTACTTCAGCAGCAACCCGCCACCGCGGGGTCTGTCGGAACATGTGGCGCTCGCCTCGGCATTCATTGAGCAGCACGCCGCCGCTAACCGCCGAGTGGTACTCGTGACGTCGGGCGGGACGACGGTGCCCTTGGAGCGGCAGACGGTGCGCTTCATTGACAATTTCAGCGCCGGAACGCGCGGCGCCACTTCGGCCGAGTACTTCCTTGAGGCCGGCTACGCAGTCATCTTCCTGCACCGTCAGTTTTCGCTGCTGCCATACTCGCGCCACTACAGCCACACCCCGACAGACTGCTTTCTCGACTTTTTGCACGAGGAGGATGGCGCCGTCGTGGCAGACCCCGGCCGCGCCGAGAAGATGCTCGGCGTCCTGCGCAAGTACCGCGCTGCTAAGCAGGGCAACATGCTGCTCATGCTGCCCTTTGTCACCATCACCGACTACCTGTACGAGCTCAGGGCTGTCGCGCAACTGATGCGCCCGCTCGGCCCCAGGGGTCTGCTGTACCTGGCCGCAGCCGTGTCGGACTTTTTCGTCCCACCGGAGCGCATGGCCGAACACAAAATCCAGTCCACCACGGCCGTGGAGAGGATGAAGCACAGCAGCAGCAGCAGCAACAGCAAGGAGCGAAAGCCGCAGGGGCAGGCGGCACCTCCATTCGGTGCCCTCCCCACTGTACCCATCCCTTCGGGCGAGCAGCCGCTACAGCAGCCCGCCACCCTCAGCAACGACGCCGAGGAGCTCAATGCGGCCGTCGCCCGGCAGCAGGCCGCTGCCGCCGATGACGACGAGGCATTCGACAACTTTGACTCATCACCCGCCGTGCCCCGATCCAAGCGCCTGATTGTGGACTTGGACCCGGTGCCAAAGTTCCTCAAAAACCTGGTCGATGGCTGGGCGCCGCAGGGCATGATCGTCTCGTTCAAGCTCGAGACGGACCCGGCTATCCTGGTCCACAAGGCCCGCTACTCACTTGACCGCTACCAGCATCACCTCGTCATCGGCAACCTGCTCTCCACCCGCAAGTGGGAGGTCGTCTTTGTCGCCCCCGGCGCCGTCGACCGCTGGATTCGCGTTCCCACCGGCAGGAGGAGGGGCTCCGTCAGTGGCAGAGAGGACATGGTCGGCGCCGCCGAGGCCAAGATGCGAGAGGCCGAAATGCCCCTGGATCCGGCTAGTCTGCCCGAGGGTGAGCCCGAGATGGAAATAGAGAGCTTGATCATTCCTGCTGTTGAAGAATTGCATACTAGACACATCAAGAGTATTGCTCCATAGACGCTGGATAATAACGAAAAAGAAGGTTATACTGTCCAAAGTACACTGCGACATTACATCTAGGTACTTTGATTGGGCAACTATCTGCGTGTCTTTGCTGGTCTACACGACATGGCTCATCTACCGCAACCATACATCTGTCGTGAGCCTGAAACATAGAGATACATGTACCTAAATTCCTAGTCTGCTATACCCAAAGTCTAACTCCAGGTCTATTTCCAGCAGACCCGGCACCGAATACACCAGCAACCCCCTTCGTGCCACAGGCGCCCTCTGTCATCTCACAGGGCCCCAGGCCACAAGTTGCCAAGCGGATACTCTGGCGGAACACTACTCTTGTCAGGCACAACAACAGGCACCTCTTTGTGCGCCCGAACCTCGACGCTCACATTCATCGATGCGGGCATCCTCCAGGCCGGCGCCCCAGGCAGCTGTGAGATGCTACGAGCAATGCCCAGCAGCCGGCCCTCGGACCACGGAACGCCGAGAATCTCCATCCCGATCGGCACGCCGCCGCGATCACCCTCAACCGCCGAGTATCCCGCCGGCACCACGACGACAGGCGATCCCGTCAGCGCGGCCAGGATGCCGTTCCTGCCAGCCTGGGAGGGCGACCCGATCCCGACCACGAGGTTTCGCTGCTGCGGGTAGATGAGCGCGTCGAGCGAGTGCGTTGCAAACGTCGCGGCCAGGTCCTCGGTCAGCCTGCGGATGCCTGCCAGCCGCGCCTTGTATTCCTCGTCCGAGGTGGAAGCCGTCAAAGATTTGTTGATGAAGTCGTATTGGTAGGGCAGGACTAGGAAATCGTGGCTTCCTCTTCGGCCGTGGTACAGCTGGTCAAAGGACCGAGGCACATCTTCTCCGTCCAGATCGGGTCGGCTGAGGTACAGGTCTAACTGTTGCTTGTACTCGAAGCGTTGCACGTCAAGGTTGGCGAGGATGGAGACTGCGTCAAAAATTGGGTTTGTGATGTTGATGATAACCCCGCCGGCATCCTTGACAAGCGAAATCATGCTCTCCATGGCCTTGTTTACAGGGTCTACCTCGGGGTCAACGGTATGGTTGAAGAAGCCATCCACTACACCCAGCCTCAATCCCTTCAGTCCATCCACCTCCATCATCTCCTTCACGTAATCAGTCCCCACTACATCGTCCGGCACATCTTCCCCTCTCGCCCCAGCCATCACCTGCAACACTACAGCGACATCCTCCACACTCCTGCCCATGGCTCCGACGGCATCTTGCGTAGCTGAGACGGGCACGATGCCCTCCTTAGACATCAGCCCAGTCGTGGGCCGAAAGCTGCACAGCCCATTCGCGCTCGCAGGACTCCTCAAGCTATTGACCGTGTCCGTCCCCGTGGCGAGCACGGCGAACCCAGCCGCGATCGCCGCACCGGACCCGCCAGAGCTTCCCCCTGGCGTGCGGCGCAGGTCGTAAGGGTTGCGGACCTGGCCTGCGATCGACGACGCCGATATCCCCTCGAGCGCGAGCTCGTGCATGCTCGCCTTGCCCAGAACGACGGCGCCGGCGCTCCGCAGGGCCGCCACGGCGGGGCAGTCGACGCGCGGCCGGTTGCGCGCCAGGGCAAGGCAGCCCGCCGCCGTGCTCATCCCCACGGCATCGAAGCTGTCCTTGAGCAGGACCGGGATGCAGAACAACGGCCGGCCCGTGACGTTGCCCGCCGCCAGCTCGGCGTCGAGGGTGTCGGCCGCGCTCAGGCAGGCTGGATCCAGGGCCGTGATGGCGTTGATTGTCGGGTTGAGAGCCTGGATGCGGGAGAGGTGTGCCGATATGATGGTGCGGCATGTCGTCTGGCCCGAGAACAGGGCGTCGTGGAGGGATGATATCGAGGCTGATCGGACATCCAGGTGCTCCTCCAGTACAAAGGCAGTCGCTGGGCGGATGTGGAGGAGTAGAACGCCTGCTTTGAGAATAGCGATAGGCTGGAGGCAGACGGCAGCTTTTCTGAACCACATGGCAACCGAGCTGCTGTGAAAATCACTGCAAGGTAGAGACGGTGCTGTTTAGGCAAAGGGGCGCAGATTCGGGAGTGCAGCATGCGCGCGTTAGAATATTAATGTATAGTCTCAACACCCATCGATCTCGTCTCCGATTCACAATGGCAGACTGCCGGGAATGAGAAGTACAAGAGATGTTGAGCAAGATCTCGGGCAGTATATATGTTAACCAAGGCACATCTTGAGAATGTATGTACCAGATATACGTGTGGAGAGAGGGGTATTTGCGCTATGATGCTCCGATTTTCGGTCATGACAACAGAGTTGTTACAGGGTAGGTTTTTAGCCGCTTGGAGGGTATGCTTATTGATACAACCAGACGTGCACCAAAGCCATCGGGCTCAGCAGGATTATAATGTAGTTAGCATATATCTTAATGGTCTTTTTACTTGGAAATCATGCCAACATACCACCCACATTGGTGTAATTCAGCGTGTCAAGCCAAGCCAAGCCCCCAAGCAACCCATTAACTCTGCTCCCTCGTTGGGTCATTATCATCATCCAGGGGTAGAAAGACGGTATGTTTTGGTCGATTGATGGAACAGGGAATGCCTCTGACCACGGTGACGGAGTCAATATTGTAAACTGCAGAAGATATAACAAGACAGGCAGTCCATCACGATTTTGTTTAGCCATAGATAGGAAGGAAAAAGAAGATAAAAAAAAGGATGCCCATGGTAAACCAGCGCCTGCCCCATTTCCAAGAACCACAAAAGATCCATATGCCAAACAAATGCCGGAGCCAACCAAAGAAACAAAAACAATTTGGGGGGAATATATATGTAAAAATAAATAAAACAAATCTGGAGCTCGCGCTCTCCTCGTTTGCAATCTCGCCTTTTTGTGAGAGAAACTGATATAAAAAATAAAACAAGCAATAAAAAGTAAAGCAAGATAGGTAAGGTAGGTATGTAAGGAGCCTTGAAAGGTGCACGGAAAAGAGGCATCTTTCCTCGAAAAATGTGTTGATAGAGCAAACGCATAAAACAGATCAAGTCCCACAAAACAGGACTTGTCACAGTATGACGCACCGAGTACGCCTACCATACTTCTTTGCTGGTTTTTTGGAGCCGAAGCCGCCGGATCCGTCGGTACGCTCGTCACCATCTTGGAATGAGTCGTGTGGTGAGGATTGATCCCGGCGAAGCATTTGCCGACAGAGATCAACAAAGACCTCGTCCACGTTTGCTTCATCGCGGCATGCCAAGTCAGCACAAACCATGCTTTGGGTTGAGGGTTCAGACGTAGGGACACTATGACCCGACAAAAAAAAAAAAAACAGCGGACGGGCCTACTCACTCCTTGTTCTTGCGCTTGCCTCATAATACGGTGCTCCCCACCTCTGTGAAATGGCAAAAGCTTTGGTCCTTGGGACGGCTCGCTGCTCCTCTAGATCAGCCTTGTTGCCACATATGACGATAGGCACCTTTTCGTCGTCTTTTATCCTAATAATCTCCTCCCGCAGCTGTGCCAGCTCTGCGAGTGATGACTGTGACGTAATGCTGAACACGAGCAGAAAGCCCTGACCAGTCTTCATATAGAGATCTCGCATAGCAACTGTGGTAGGTTGGTCAGCCAAATGAAACCCCCTTCTATCGCGGGGACACTGGGTTAAAGAGTACATACCGAACTGTTCCGTGCCGGCGGTGTCGAGGCTGGGCCCAGAGTCAGAGAGGCCGCGAAATCACCGGGTCAATTGGACGTTTTACTTACATTTCCAACATGACTTGCCGTCCCTTTAACAAAATTCAGAGGTCAGCTAAGATATACAAGATGTCTGTGGTAGGCAAGAAATATGTGGACTGTGACTGGGGAAATCGTTGACTTACATCGACAGCGACTTGCGTCCTATACGAGTCCTCTATTGTGGGGTCATAGCTCTCAATCCATTCATTGTGCACAAATTGTGCTGATTTTGTGTCAGTTTGATGATTGTGCGCCTTGAATATTAACAAGCACCTTTGTTTTCATAACAAGAGCATGAAGGAAAAGGCGTGAGACGTTGAATTCATACCTGTTAAGCAGCTTTTTCCCACACCGCCTGCAAACAAGACATTCGGGTCAGCCTATCGTGCCCCCAGTCGCCAACTGGAATTAGTGGTCCAAGAGATATGTTTCACGGAACCCACCAGCACCCAGGACCACTATATGAAACTCGCGGCTATTGTGGCGCACCTTGGTTAGCTACGCGTTTGGCGGTCGNNATCGGGCTAGCGGAGAAGAGGGGAAAGACAAGAAAAGAAGGAAAAGGAGAAGGAAGGAAAAAGAAGGACCAAAAATAGCTTACGTTGGTTGTTGGTTTCGCGGTGAAGGCATGACTCTGTTGTTGTTTTCGTTTCTGAGGTGGTCGTTGTTCTGCAGCAGCAACAGCAATTGCAGGCGCCCATGACCCGCAGCTCTTTTCGTTGTTGTCCTCTTATTGTTTTTAATTAAATGCGGCTGCGTCGTCTGGTCCTTAGGTCAGCGTGAAGACAGCGTACACCTATGCCGGCGGTACCCCAGGGTAGTAGCAGCGTTGAACTCGAGGAGAAAAAAATGTTGGCAAAAAAAAAAATAATAAAATAAAAAATAAAAAAAAGACCCCGGGGATTTTCTCCGCGCTACAAGCAACGACCAGGTGTCCAATCGCCGTTCTGGCTGCCCGGGGGCAGAGAAGCTCCAGGTACCGTAGAGCTTTCAAATGGTGTTGCGCATGCGCGTTGAATGCACACCTCCAGCTGCAGCGTGACGCTTAAATGGGAGCTGAGGGACCCTGTGGGAATAATGTGAATGACTAAATCATTAAAAGCCTCAGATAAATGGCTCTTTTTTGATTTAATCTCTTTTTTTTTCCTCCCTTTTTGTGGTGCGCTGATTTGTTTTGTTGGGCCGGGTTGAATGAATGTGAGAAAATGGAAGGCGAACTGTCAAGAGGCGAATTTGTCGGCCAGAAACCAAGCAATTGCTTTGACCCCAGGGTAGAGAGAATGCTGGAAGACAGTTGACAGAGATCAACAAAAAAAAAACCCCAAAACCAAAACCAAGCCCGTGGGCACAAGGAGTAGGCGACCGGGAGCGATTTCAATGTTTGTGCTGGTGGGATTGGTTTATTTTTTATTTTTCTTTTTTCTCTGCTCTTTTTCCCTCCCTGCTTGGGCTGGCTCGCTACTCTGTTCCTTACTGGGTTATTGCCGGGTTCCTGCTAGGATGGTGCCCCTAGAACTTGGGCCCCGGCGCCGAACAGGGGTTATCGTTTAGGCGCCGGTCTATCCCGGAACAGTGAATTTCTTCCGTGCTGTGCTGAACTGTGCAGAGCTGTGCAGCTTTCGGGGTTGCAACTGCTTTCTTTGATCTTAATCTTTTATTCCTTTCTTCTGCCTTTTTTCCACATTAGAAATTTCATGATACGCTAGTGACGTACAGCCACTCGGAGAGTTGCTGATTATTAAACGTCAACAGAAGAAGAGGTAAAGCCAGTAGGATAAGACAAGAAGTTATGGAGAGTTAAGAAGAAGTAAAGAAAAGAACAAAAAAGGAGAGCGGAGGGGATGTTCTGAATAACGAGTAAACACCGCTAGCTCGATGAGGCATAGAGTGACAGATATCGAAAAAAAAAAAGACTATTACCGTAGCTTGCCGTAGGAGACGGACATGAGATTGTGTTGTACCTTTCTCTTTGGTAAGCTGGGTGAGGACCCGTTTATTCCATTATATGTTCACAGAGTTCATTATCGGTAGGTATATCGTGGAAAGGATGATAATAATGCCTTGTAGGGAGGCTTGTGAGGGTAAGATTGCAGAGAGAGACCCCACGACCATGTACCGAGAGGTTGTGCCAATTCAATGTCAGGAAACAAGATTCATTAAACCGCGATGCCATCTAACATTGATCTTATACCTTTGGTCGGCGGTAGCACCTCACTTGCCATTGGAAGGGCGCCTAATCTTTTTTATTTATTTTTTATCGATTTATTTTGTGAGTCTTTGCTTTTGGAAGGCACTGGCCTGCCTAAATGATTGCTTTTGATTTCCTACGAATTGAATGATTCGTCAGCATGGCCTGGACTGGAAGATCATGCGGGCGGCAACAAAAGAAAATGAATCGAGAGACCAGGTAGTACAGAGAAATATTATGTGGTACGAGGCATGCGATGGTTTTGTGCAGTTCAATTGGTTCCAAAAGGATGGTGCTTGCAGAGGTTTGACGGCCCAGATCCTCCCTCTGGCAGAGGTCACGGTTCGTTTTTTTTTTTTTTTTTTTTTTTTTTTTTCCACTACGACAGAGATAAAATTATCAAGACTGACTTGACTACCTTGACAACCTATTAGACGGTCCACTCCATTGGTAGCGACCTGATGCTTGCTTTCCATTTTTTCCTCTTTTTGTACCTTCCGGTCCCTTGTCTCCCATATGGCGTCCAGGATCCTGCCTTCAATGCTTGGTGGGGCGGCTTTTCGGGTTTCCGCCCTGGCGCTCGAGCCCCCGCCTGCATATCTCTTTGTTCATCTGTCCCGTATCAGTTCGTTTTTTTGATTTAGCTATTTATTTGATCTTGCGCTTTACTTTTCGCGTGGTTTTTGTTTTCTGGGAAAGGGGCGAATGCAGTACATACCATGATGGTTACGTCATCTCAATTTCGATACTCAAACGCCAGTCTATCGCTCGAAAACAATATACATCTTACAAAAGGAAACATGAAAGGCCCGTGCAAGATGTGGTCGAGCCCCCAACGGGTTGGATCCACAGCCGCCCTGGCCCATTCTACGGGTACAGTACTACGTAAGAGAACGTCGGGCGTTAGGATGGGCAAGTATGGGCAAGGATGGCAAGATGGGATATGCACTGCCGGGGCGTGGGGGGAGCAAGGACTGCGACAACGACCCGACGCGCGACCGACAACCCTAACAAAAATATTTCCCAATAGATGGTTTTGGGTTGTCCGATTCCCCGTTTTTCTCCGCACTTTTTTTTCCCGTTCGTTGGTGTGACATGACTTGCGATGGTCGTCTGGAAAGATGGGGATTGGTCCAAGCTACTTCCCTGTCAACAGCTTTCCGGCTTCCTTTGCCGGTCAGCCCCAGAACGAGCGGGGGAGTGGCCGTTCACATTGGATCGTATCTCCGTACCGGAATGTTTTTTTTTTTTTCCTCTCCCTCACAAACACAATAAACTCTTTCTGCTATACATTGTTTGGAACATACCTATTTGGCGACGCGGCTCGGCGATCAGCGCATGCAACTAGTCACCCGCAGGATTTCTAACATATTCGCATCCAAGTCACTCAGTCCTTTATATTTGAGTATCCAAACCATCCATACCTGTTAGAGAGACTGTAGCTAGCTTCAATTTCCTCTTCATCACCTGTTGTCTAGTTGTGATCCACCGTATTCCAAACTATTGGAACGTTGGGGGGCACTGAATTTGGATGGTTGGTTCTTCCTCCAATCAACATAAGCAAGCACTGTCCTAAACCAAGAAATACAGCATCCACTACTACGCCAATACATACAGGTCATCTTCGTCTTTTAATACAGCAAGGCCGTGATCAATCGAAGATTCAAGATTCAGGGCGGGAGCAGTTACCATTCAACTGTGATGATAATCAACCTCTTAGTGAATAATTTTCGATGCAACAAACAGTGCACCGTCCTCCAGTCCAATACTACACAGCTTGACTATCCAGCTATGACCAGCCATCCTTGCTGTGAGGCCTATCACCTGAGAGACATTACTAAGGTACCTAGGTGGTTTTTTTTTTTTTTGTTTTTTTTTTTAAGAAAAAAAAAAAAAAGAGATGGCGAGATATTTCCGACCAATAAAGCTTGCATAAGCCCGTGTTACATACCTTACCTACTCTATACCTTGTGTGGCTTCTTGTCATGTTTGGAGACGACAAGCGCCTTTTGCCCCATTCTTGCATCTTTATTGTGCGCACGTACTGTGGCGCCCCCTCCTAGCCCCATTTCCAGTCAAGTCTGGCCGGACTGAGAGACAGCGCTCAACCACGTCCAAGATGCGAATAGCCGATAGGCCGCGAGGTTGTCTTCGTCCCTTTCCCCTTTGAGATAGAGTTCTATCGAGTGGTCAAGTGGATGTGTCCGCATTTTATTTCTCTCTCAGGACCCATTATGTTCCCGCGGGTTCATCTGAACACACAAACACACCCACACACCCGCGCGCGCGAAGTCTACGAACGAAAAGAGAAAATAAAAAGAGTATTCGATGAGATTGACTTTTGATACTCACGTGGTGCTGACTGCTCGTGGCAACGCATCAACTCTAACCTGTGTGGGCTTGGCGCGTACCTTGAACTGCTGTGTAGGAAGAGAAAAACGATAAAGTAGGTATATGTTTGAATTTAAGACGTAACCTTAAAAGCTGTTGTGGAAGAAAAAGAATCATGGAGGCCAGCTCACCCACGTTTCTGCCAAACGATGATTTCCACGGTCCGAATATTGTCGAGTCATCACTTTGTCTCCTTAGACTCCGGATTCAATGCGGGCAAGGGCTGCAACCTTTGTTGACACGAGACTAGTTCACGATATGACGGTTCGAAATTTCGATATCCATGTGGGACAGGACACATGGATCGAAACCCAGGATCTCACTGTAGCTGTAAAAACCCACAGACTAGGCTGGCATGTCTTGAGAAAAAGGGTTCTAGAACTAGATGCCAGGGTTAAATATTGGCTCATAGTGTACTAAATCTGCGCCGGGAAAGCATCCTGACTTCACTGCTTTCCATGAATGTATTATTAATTGGGGCCTGCCTCCTATTGGTCTATTCCGTCCAAGATATCACACCGTAAACAAAAACATATTCATCTTCACCTAGAATCCGCCTAGATTCTTCCATCCCAGTCAGATAACTGCGGCGGTGGGCCAGTACCGCATCTTTGACAGGCCGTAAAAAAAACTGAAAAGCAATGATTGAACAGCGAGGATGTCCATACGCGGAGAAATACCTCGTCAGTCAAGGGCTGCCGCCGGATCCGTATCGCATAAAGCCAAAAATAACGCCCAATGTCAGGGCGATCAGAACCGCCACCGCTGGAACACCACAGAAAATCAACATTCTGAGCCTCTTTCGCTTCTTCAGTGCCAAGGTCTCTGCCTCAGCATCTGCTGCCGTAATCGGCAGTCCAGTGCTGCTGATACCAAACCCACCATTTCTTGGGGTCGGAGGCTGCATCGGGATCCAGTCGGTCGAGTAGTTGTAGATGCTATAAGTGCTGCCGTTGACCATGTTCCCGTTACCATAGGGACTCTGACCGATCCGTGGGGGCTGAAGGTCCATAGGATGCGCCTCATCTTTCTTTAACGAGTTTAGGGGCACAAATGAGGATTGACTGTAGGCGGGAGATGGGGGGTCTGCCTGTAGGTATGGGGGTGGCTGCGGTGCCTGAAAGCCGTATGCTGGACTAGAGGGGAGTCCGGATGGCGTCATGAGAGGCCTCAGTTGGCCTGGAGACCTGAAAGCTGGAGAGAGCGGCGACGGCATGGCTAAAGGCTTCATCGGGGCCAGATGGCTTGATTGTTGTTCCGTCGACGGTACATATTTGCTTGTCATGAGCGGCGCAGGTTTCTTCTTCTCGCTCATAACGCTAGAATCACTGCTGCCTGTACCAGACATCTTGACTAGCCCTTCGTTTGTTGGCTGACTTGAGGTTGCACCGGGGTAGCTATCGGATGGTAACAGCCCTGCCAAGAGAAATTGGCGATCCTCCACAAGGTTTGAATATAGTGGAAAGCTGGGGGTAATGACAGCCAGTGACTTGTGGAACACTGTCCAGGTTTGAAGCAGTCGAAAGATTGAAAATAAAATAAAATAGAAAATTATAGCTATATTTACAACAGAATAGAACACATTCGCTCAGCGTGCTCAGGTGATGTGTGGATGAGAGGTCCTGAGTCCTCTTGGGAAAAAAAAAAACTCGAGAAAAAGGCCAAAGACGAAGAAACAACCCACGGATATAGCCGTGCGTATGAGTGAGAGAGAAAACGAGAAGGGAAAAGATAAGGAATGTGAAACTGGACATCAAGCCGTGCTGACTAGTTGAGAAGCGAAGATCACTGGGGTCTAGTATAAGAGGACTGACAGATGCAGGGACATCTTTCAAGGCTAGAAAGCCACTAGTCCTTGGGTACGAACCACAGACAAAGGGGCACCTTGTTCTGCAGCAACGAGCCCGTCGCCGCTTCTTCACCTTCTGCTCATCGCCGAAGACGCCGCCTCAAAATCTTCTTTGAAGAACTTGTCTTGCCTACGATCCGGGGGAGCGCCAGCTTGTAGGTCAGGGGTATCAGAAAACAGGCCATGGCTTCGGGTTGGGCGCCGCCACGGCTGATTGCTTGACCAAAAACTAAACAAGACCTAGAGCTTAGTGGGCGTTGAGGCTGGACGGTGCCTCGTAAGTCGTACGAGCGCATGGACACAATCTTGGCGAAATGAGAGGGGTGTCTAGTTGACCTGTTTTCTACCCAGGTGAGAATCGGCGAGTAAAGATGGGGTTAGTTCTGCGGAAATAGCAAAAGCTTTCTACTAGTAATTAGGCAATTGGATTTAGAATCTAAAATATTGTTGTGATGGTAAGGATGAAGGCGACTTGTAGTAAGGGTAAGGTTGTATGCGAGAAAAGCTGGCTGCTCCGCACAGTATTCTCGGAGTTGTTCACTCAACCATGCACAGTTGTCGGAAGCTGATGCGGGGCAGTTTCTACAGTGCCGAGACCACAGCCTACGCACTCTCACAAATAAAAATTTCCTCCTTGGTACTTGGGTGAGATACGATGCGTCCACACGTACTAACAAAAGACAATAACAAGCACCAACCCTAGCCCAAACTATCGAGTTTAGCAATTTACAGAACTCATACAGAACAAAGAGCTTGATTACCGCTACATTACATCATGTCGGCGACAGTGACCAGCTCGATACCCAAACCAAAGAAACGGAAGGCACGTCCTGACGACGATGCACCAGCAAAGGCTGCAAATTCAACAGTTCCTGTCGGCAAGAAAAGGAAACACAACGCAAAAAAGAGAAAGGGAGCCGTCCAAGATGACGACAGTCTCCTGGACCTCGACGCCGGCCTGAACCTAGCCATTGCTAATATGGATAGCCAACTGCTATCCGACTACCTGGCTCAGCAGACGACCCGATTCGGTACCGAATTGAGCTCGGTGGAACTGGCCGACTTGCACGTGCCTGGGGGCGCCATCAAGGACACCAGCTCCTTTGGTGACGATAAGCCAAGGAACCTGGAGAACCTTCCATTGTTCCTCGAGACCTTCGCTGAGGGCGGGGCTGACGAGATGGGTAGGGCGTCCAAGGAAAAGGGAGCCCCGCATACCATCATCGTGGCGGGCGCAGGCTTGAGGGCGGCGGATCTCTGTAGGGCAGTGAGAAAGTACCAGAAGAAAGGCAACACGGTAGCCAAGTTGGTAAGTCATGACCATGAGGCTGAGACTGAGCTGAGCAGGACCGAGGCTAGACTGTGGCTGATCGAATTAACGCACCGCAGTTTGCAAAACACATAAAGCTGGAAGAAGCTGTCAGCTTTTTAAAGAACAATCCAACGGGGGTTGCAGTTGGCACTCCTGTGCGGCTCATGGATTTGCTTGATAATGGTAAGTTTGTGCGAGGTATTCTTTGCCTCTCATCTCTCTTTTTCCTGTCTTGTCCTCAGCACGTGCAGTTATAGTTATGTTGACAAGTGATTCAAGGCGCACTATCAACCAAGAGCCTCCGCCGCATTGTGGTCGATGCCTCT
Organism: Pyricularia pennisetigena; assembly: GCF_004337985.1. Lineage (NCBI taxonomy): Eukaryota > Fungi > Ascomycota > Sordariomycetes > Magnaporthales > Pyriculariaceae > Pyricularia > Pyricularia pennisetigena. The sequence goes on along the minus strand of NW_021940919.1, from coordinate 95,414 downwards.
CACATTGACCAAAAGAAGAGGGGCGTTATGGATATGAGGGAGACAGCAATCCCCCTTGCCCGCTGGCTTGCGAGACCCGAGTTCAAAGAGCGATATGTCGGTGACGACACCCGGCTCGATTTGATCTTCTACTAAGGTCCGATGCAGCTGAACTCAATTTAGATACCCTTCTTGTGTGACACCTTCTTTCTCAAGGCAAGAAAAGCAACGAATGCAAGATCATTTACCTATATTAATGATACAACGGACAAACACCCTGGAACTTTGAGTGAAGAGTGAAGACTATCATTGCCGCCCTGCCTTACCGTGCGAGCAATTTGTTTTAGGAGTGTTCGTGACGGCAGTCTGTTTGACCCTGGTCAAAAGCTTTCGTCTTGTGCGCCCCTTCCCTCGATGAGATCAATGCTCATGGGTGGAATTTGCATGGGCACCTACGGGGGCTCGATAGTTGTAGAGGACAAAACAGATGTTGGCACTGACGGGTGTGGTGCCTTCCCCTGTAAGAAAACAAAATCCCAACAGCCCAGGCAAGAACTAACCTCTGCTACGTAATTCGACGTATCTTCCGGGTGCAAGAAATTTCTATGCTAAATTTCCTAGTTACCTGTAAGCAGCCTACGACTCTTTACTCCTCGTCGTCTTCTCCCATCACTTCACTCAGTAATTCCCACTTTCTTTTCTCAAATCAACAGCAGCATCATCGGAGGACGTCCGCTTCGACGGTCCGACCACCCTTTTTTTTTGGATCTTTGGCGAGTTCTTGCTAGTGTCATTCGTTTGGCCTCTATTTTGGAGATCATCCTTTGCCTGCAGCTGTTTACAGACGAAGCTCATTCCTTGTGTCATTCTCCGTCTTCTGTTCTACATCAATCAACCGCTGAGAGAGTTGGTATTCACCCTAAGCGGTGTCTCCACCATGAAATCTTCCATTCTTTGGAGCACGTTTTTATTCTGCTCCGCCACCCAGGTCTACGGACAAGATGTTTCTGTATCTCCTCAAGGTAAATATTCCCGTGGTCTATATTCATTTGTAACATGGCCTATCAGTACAAGACTGACATATTCATTTGTCCAATTTAGACTGCCTGGCACGCTGCATGTCTCGAGGGTTCTCCGAAAGTGGCTGTCGGAGCACTTCTTGCCTTTGCAGAAATGATCATCAAGCAGAGGTTGGTTCATTGGCACTTTTCATAGCTGCCTGAAAAAAATCCGCCAAGCTGACAGGGTGCCATTAGCTTCTTCGGTGCCTCTTTGAGGCCTGTCCTCCGAATTCTTACACGACCGCTGTACAAAACGCGGTTTTTGCTTGTCAACACTCTTCTCCGGACGGGAATGGAGTTTTGCAGCAGGATGAAGATCTTCTTCCGAGGGGAGTAGGCCCTAGCTTCCCCGATGGACATCCTGTTCACGAGGCCCCTGATGGTACTCTAGTACTTCCACCGCCCGACGTCAATCTAGGAAGGGGCCCGGAAGATCAACTTACCACGGACCCTCGCGCAACCGCCAAGTTTGCCGGGTCTCGTTTTGGCGGCAAAGAAGGTGCTTTGTATGGTCCGGGATCTAGTGGACTCACACCTGGTACTGGCAACGGAGTCTCCCCTGTCCAGGGCCCTTGGGCTACGACATTTCCTGACCCCAACGGGGGGCATATTATAGAGACGCCCGGCACACTGCCTGTAGAAGGAAACGCTCCTCAACAATTACCTGCAGTCCCAAGCACCGGATTTCCCGGTGAAGGTTACAATGGTTAGTAAAACGCTGCCTCTCCGATGCCTGTATCTCATAATCAAATTTTGCGGACATTCCCCTAACAATACCGTTGGTTAGGTGAGAATCTGCCTGTTGGAAACTCAAACGACCCGGACAAGCCGAACGGAATAGGCGCATCACCCAATATTTTGCCTCCCCCGGTTCAGTCAGCTATACCCATTCCCCCTGTCCCAGTTTCTCCTGGAACTGTCATAGACCCAGAGAACTGCGAAACTCAATCGAATTTGCCGGTCTTGGGTCGACCAACTCATCCTCCCATCGCCAACCCTACCCCCGTGAATCCTCTGCCTATTGTCTCAACTATTGCCGCCCCACCAACCACGGTACTGTCTACGGTGCTTGTTGTCTCGACAATGGCAACAACCATGACGGAAACCATTTCAGTCCCCTCGCCAGTCATGATGACAGTCACGGTGGCGACGCCTTCACCAGTGCCCACCACCATAACAGTGGCTACCCCAACACCTAACTGGACCACAGTAACGGTGCCTGCACCCTTTCCAGTTACAAGGACATCGACGGTTGTCGTGGCCTCGCCATCTCCCGTCCCGGTACCTTCGCCGATGATGGTTGACCGTCCTGTATACGTGCCACAGTTCATCCCACAGCCAGCGCCAGAGCCCGTAACTGTCTTTGCTGCGCCGCAACCTGCGATCGTCAGCCAGCCATCTATGGTTACTGTTTTGGCACCTCAGCCAGCAGTACAGACAATGGCACTACAAACTATAACAGTTATGGCTGCGGTTCCCCCCGCTGGTGCTGGCCAGGCATACGTGATTCAGATTCCAGATCATAGCTTCCATCCAGAGTATGCGCAAGCCCTAGCTCAAGGCCCCGCAGGCGCCTTTGCTGGTTGGACAGGCAGCCAAGGAGGGCTGACTCCTTAGAATGGAGGCTTCAACCCCTTTGCTAATATACCCAGTCCTGGGTTTTCCTGGGCACCTGGTGGCCAAGCAGGATCCTTTCCTCTGGGAAACAGTTTAGGCGTTATTCCAGCCGTCGGCCAGCTTCCTGGGTCCGCGTCTGTTTCAAATAGTGGCCATGGCGGTGCCGCCATGCCTAGCAACTTGGGCAATGGCCAGGGACATAGCCCTGAAAATGGTATCGTCGGAAATAGTTCCCCCGGAGCAGTTGGGCCATCCAACAATGGCAGCCCGTCCTCAAGCACCGGTGTCGGCAATAACCAGCCTCACATACCCACGGCCGGCGACTCACCAAATCATGTTCCCGGTGTCATCGGTTCCCCAACTGGTGGGGCCGCTGGAAACGTCCACCCGGGTGCCCCTGGATCACCTGCAAGCAATGGTCCTCTGGTCGGTGTTGGCGTAGGTGGCAGTGCCAATGGACAGGTGGTAAATGCTCCCATTCTAGGTGGGGCTAGCAACGGCCTAGGGGGCGTCTTGGGCACCCCAAGCAACAATGCTGGTCCGGTTGTAGGAAGCACACCGGACAACACTGGTCCTCTCGTTGGTGTCGGTGTTGGAGAAAGTGCTCACGGACAACTGGTAGATGCTACCATACTCAGCGGGGCGAGCAACGGTGTTGGGAGCATCTTAGGTACACCGAGCAACAGTGGCAGTTCAACGGGAGGGAATGCACCTGGCACCACTGGCCCTCTCGTGGGCGTTGGAGTTGGAGAGAGCTCCCACGGACAGTTGGTAGATGCTACCATACTTGGCGGAAATGGCGCAGGCGGCAGCAGCCGCAACGGTATACTGGATGTCAGTGTCGGCCCCTTGGCGGATATCAGTGTGGGAAGCGGAGGTCTCGGCAGTCTTCTTGGCACAGGTCCATCAAATTCCTTGGGCACGGGCAATCAAGCCTCACTTCTGAATATTGATGTCCTTCCGGGTGCTGGTAGTGGCCTGGTGAGTGGGAGCAGGAGCATTAGTCGGTCCATCACCAGTCAAGATATACCCGCAGGACTGCTCAACGCCTACGGCGATCTCAGCCTGTATTCGCGTTCGACAAGCACCAAGCCTGGTCTTGCCAGTCCTCCTGACCAAAACTTTCCTGGAGTTCCGCATACTCCCAATGATGCGACAGAGATTATCCCCTCGACCGTCTTCCAGACAACAACGTCGGTGTCAACACTTACAGTCCCTCGCGAACATCCTCCGAAAGACGATGTCAACTCAGCCACTACACCACAGGTGCCTTGGGTTACTGTTATCACCACGCCACCCAATCCACCGCCTGGGACCTCGCTTTTTCCAAGTGTGCCAAAAGAGCCCTCAAAACCCATAGTTCCACAGACACCAAACGCACCACCTGGGCCCCCGAACATCCCGCCAAACACACCGGGTACTCCCAATGCTCCAAATTCTCCAGGCACTCCCGATGCTCCTAACACCCCAGGCGTACCGAAAACGTGGAAGACTCCGGATACCCCAAGCCCTCCTGGTGCCCCGGGTATCCCCAATACGCCTGTGGTTCCAGGGACATGGAAGACACCCGGAGTCCCAAGCTCGCCCAGGCCTCCAACGAACCCCGGCATACCTAACCCGCCAAACAATCCGTTCACGCCAAATGGACCGGAGTTTTGGAGTGGGTTCTCTCAACAGGCGCCAGGACAGACAGTCCGTGTTTGGACACCTAGTGGCAGCAGCACATCCCCTCCGGGAACCAGCTCCGAGCCACTCACGCCAAACAGGCCTGTGCCTTCGAGCCCGGGAACCACCGGGAGGGGTTCTACTACTTTCACTCCGCCTAGCCCAGGCGCACCGCCACCAGCCAACGTTCAAAGCTCCCCACCACCGGGAGGATCGCCGCCAATGCAGTCAACTCCAGGTCTGATCATCAGCCAGCCTCTGCCGTGGCCACAGACTCGGACTGCACCACCAGGAAGTTCGATCAACTCAAGGTCCAGTGTCAGCAGACAAGAACCTCCACCTGAAAGTCCTCCAGATGGGCTGCCTCCTAGCAGCCCTCCACCGCAGATTCCTCCTGACATCTCCCTCGCGGGGCAGTCTACCATGTTCACATTGTTGACCACGCCCACCCAAGGGACAGTTTCGGTTGGAACGCCTCCTGCTTCGCCCCCCTTGTCTGATGCCCCGCCTGATCAGCCTCCTGCTGAAGTCTCACCTCCGCCCGATAATCCTCCCGCTGGAGAGCCTCCGTCCCCGCCTATCACTCAACTTACCACCCCGACCACAGGACCAGTTATACTTACGCTCTCCGTCAGCACGGAGACCTCGCCCCAAGCAACTCCTCCTACAACTGGCCCGACACCTACAGGGGGTGCGATCAGCGCACAGCTTCCAGTAGTATCCGCGATTACTTCAATCACGCCCTCGCAACCGCCAGGGGTGCCAACAGCCTCATTACCAACGCCGACTCCCGAAGAAACAGGCTCACCGTCTCCGCCAGGGGTGGTTGTTGGTTCTCCGGATGTCTCGCAGCCGCCTGTGCCTCCTTCAGATGCTCCCCCATCTTCCCCATCCGCTGGCCTTACACCGTCGGGTGAGAGTCAGTCCTTGTTCATCTCGACCATTGCAAGAACTACGACATTCATACCACCGGGCCAAACATCGCCGGTCTTGTCCATCACGGAGATTACCGTTACGTTCAGTGGAAGCAATGCCACGCCAGGTCCAAGTGTAAACCTGCCACCTGGAATCCCACAGCCAACACAGGTGAATGGATCTTTGTCCGAGCACCGAGGAGGCGGAACTACTTTGACATCGATATTCAGGCCCAACAGCACAAGTACACAAACTGAGACGGGAACAGGGACGACCCCGCTGGAACAACCGCCGCAGTTCACAGGAGATGCTGCAAGGAAGCACTCCTTCGGGGTGACTATCATCACAGCACTGGCCTTGCTTGTCTATTTCGGCATCTGATAATCTTCAGAATAGGGGCCGCACGACGATTGTTTTTGAACCTTGCGGATCTGAAAGTATGCCACATTTTCATGTCCATTTATGGGCGATGCAGTATCATGCATACTCGCCGCGTCGGAGAGTATTGACAACCTTTCTGGTAGATACCGCATCTTTTGACAAGGTCCATGCTGGTTGATGTCTCTGATTCAAGAGATTAGTGAACTTTTATCATTTGGGGGAGTCTGGGCATGATTTCGGCCACTGAACTGGCATACCATAAGCGGCGATAGAACGGCTCAAGCACTTCCGACTGTCTTTTATGGCAGCTTTCATGGTCTGCAGTCTAAAGCGGACTTTTCGTGTTATTTAGGGTCCCACCTACCTCAGTATTAATTTGGCGACCCGAAATAGTGGGGTTCAGACCATGATGGGCATTTTGTTTGTACATAATATACGTAGTTCAAAGGAGGACTGTAAAAGAATGAGAAATCGGCTTTAATTCTAAAAAGGTGTGTGTGTATGCATGCATTTTGTATCGTGTTGATGGGAATTGGAGTGCTTTAGGCAAATGCGCGCGTCTTTGCGCGAGTCATGTGCTAGCGAAATGTACCAGTACCAGTAGTATGCATACATGCGCCGAAGGATGGGCAGGGTGTACCCCACTCTTCCAAGCGAAAAAAAAAAAAGTTCCCAGTCCAACAGTGCAATTGCATACATAGCTCAGGCGCGACTTGCAAAAGTTTTGATATAGCTGATTTCTACATAGTCAATTGTATACGCGCCGACACTAGTCCAACATCGAGGCTTGTACGCTCACTCTCTACCTCTAGGAGCGCTTTGTCAAGAATCTACGACAAGAGAACGGGCAGGAGAAAGAAAAGAAAAAGAAAACTACCAAACATGGGCAAGCGCAAGACGGAAGAAGCCAACGGCGTCGAGGCCACATCCAAAAAGAGGCGGCGCGACGAGGCCGAGGCCGAAAATGTCGAGGTTATCGACGCCGCCAAGGCAGAGAAGAAGAGATTGAAGAAGGAAAAGAAGGACAAGAGGAAGGCGGAGGACGCGGCGGTGAACGACGAGGAGGGCGCAGACAATCAGGAGCAAAAGAAGAAGAAGGACAAGAAGCAGAAGAAGGAAAAGAAGGCCAAGGAGGAGGAAGTGGAGGACGCAGCCCCTGTTGTCGACGCAGCAGAGTCGGATAAGAAGAAGGAGAAGAAGAAGGACAAAAAGGATAAGAAGAGCAAAAAGGAGAGCAAGTCCAAGTCGGAAGACGGCGCCGCAGACGGCCAGGGCGACGAGGCGAAGCCTAAAACGAAGAGGAAGCGGGACGCCGAGGAGACCGACGGCGTAGATGATACGCAAGCCGCAGGCGACGGAAAGCCCGACAAGAAGAAGAGCAAGGACGGCAAGAAGAGCAAAAAGAGCAGTAAGGAGTCGGCAGGAGACAAGAACAACGCCGCCGAGGCCATGACGATGACGCCCAGCGGTGACGCGCAAGAAGGAGAGCAAGACGGAGACGACGAGGAGCAGCAGCAGGCCGGCGGCGGCGGCAAGAACACGCGCTTTATCGTCTTTGTCGGCAACCTCCCCTTCACGGCGACCAAGGAGCACATTGCGGCGCACTTTGCCAGCCTCAAGCCCACGTCTGTGCGGCTGCTCACCGACAGGAACGACCCCAAGAAGTCGCGCGGCATAGCCTTTGTCGAGTTTGACAACTATAGCCACATGAAGACGTGCCTCGCCAAGATGCACCACTCTGAGTTTGAAGACGGTTTGTCGGCGCCAAGGAAGATCAATGTCGAGCTGACGTGAGTATATATCTTTATAAATTTCTGCTGTCGAGCTGCATTTTTCTTAAACCTTCCTTGCCCGCCCCCCTGGCGCCAAAAAAAAGAAAAAAAGAAAAAAAGCGTTACTCCCCCTCTCTGATCGTGCCATTTCATCCATTGCTAACAAACGTGGGGGATATAGTGCCGGTGGCGGCGGCAAGACTCCGTTCCGCAAGGAAAAGATCAGGGCAAAGAACGACAAGCTACGCGAGGAGCGCGCGCGCAGGATGAAGGCTGAGCTTGAGGCCAAGCACAAGGAAGACGAGCAAGATGGGATCCATCCTAGCCGGAGGGCCCAGATGCATCGGAACCAACAGGCCGGTACGCAATGAGGGTAGCTTGAAAGAATCCCAGGAGTGTTTCTTCCGGCATCAGACTTGATATGACAAGAAAAGAAAAATAAGGGCACAAACCCACGTATTGTCTTTTCCCCCAAGAGGCTTAAACTATCACCCTTGTGCGCTCAGCATATCCTCGTGGTTTTTGTAAAGTAAGGTACGAATACGGTAGACAAACGCCGTAAAAGATACCCCTTTCGGAAGGAGTTTTATTTGTGCGTCTCGACCAAGTATACCCTAGCGAAAGCGACCTGGGCTTGAGTTGACTATGTAGATGTCTCATTTGCAATGCAAACTGTGACAAAGTGTAAATCCTTGAGCTGCTGGTCTATCCCAGAGAGAGAAAAAAAAAACTAGAAATAAAAATAAAAATAAAAAATAAAAATAAGAATAAAAATAAAAACAAACAAAGTGCGGAATTAACTCTATATTCGCCCTGGGATGTGCCAAGGGCCCTGACACCTCTTAGGCATAGACTTAGCTTGGTAATCTTGATTCAACCGAAAAGATAATGTGAAATATTGTTAAGCACATGGGATGGACACATGAATCAAACGGCGCGATAAGTCCTCCCTGACCAAGATCCAAAGCAATGGTCCGATGATTCCGGGCGCGCAACTCGTCCGGTCTAGCTGCCACTCGCCACTCCTCGACTTCTAGAACACGTCAATAGGGCCGAGATATCACATCTGTTGGTCGGCAAGGCCGAAAGTCTGGTCCCACACTTGTACGCCCAACAAGGCAGCCGATCATCCCAAGGAATAAACGAGAAAAAATCAAGTCAAATCAAATCAAATTCCGTCGGTCAGTTTATGGGCATTTTGGTCTCTTACTTGCAGCCAGGAAATGACTTTGTGCTTTAGATGCGGTTATTGCTACCTCGGTGAGAGGGGGAAAGAAAAAAACAAGACAGAGTTGGGAATCGCCATGTAAAAATGATGGGTAAAGATGAGACTTAGATATCAAGCATCCGCAGCAAGAAAATTAACAGCAAATGAAAAAAAAAATACCAAAAAAAAGTTGATAAAGCGACAAACACCGTTACCCTGTATTGTGGTGGACGCAACAAGGAAAATTAACAAGAAAATATCAGCTAATGCGAGTGTTCCAAGACAGGATGAACAATAGACGTTAGGTTGGCCTGAGAATAACACTCGTATATGGGAACAAAAAGATGTTAGAGAAAAATCTGGTAGATGATATTCCTTGTTTGAACATCAAAACGCCCTCAAAACGCCCCGGACATATTTGCGTTCACCTCGCCATGCAGTCAATTCGGTGCCACATGCTCCAACATTATTTAGGCTCTTCTGCGTTGCTGAGCAGCTGAGAGCACTGCGGCCAGTTGTGGCGGCGAGCTTGCGATTCCTTGCATTATGTGATCCATTTCGCTCGTGCCAACGTATATTGACAAGCTCATTTCTTCGCACTTCTATCTGTGAAGCCATGGCTGCTCACAGAATGGTGCACTTTGACTTCTTAACCTTCGCCGGCTGAGGTCGAGGGTTGAGGACAGCCCTGTTGCGTTGACGCATGAGTTAACGGGTTGATCCACTTTGCAACTTGACGCGTGGACAGAATGGAAATGCATACCTAATGGCCTCATCGAACACACTCTTGAGGTTCCTTTGCGTCAATGCGGAGCACTCGAGGTACTTGTGCGCCCTGATCTCCTTTGCGCAGATGAGCGCCTGGTCGTACGAAACAGGCTCCATCCTCTTGGCGCGAAGACTCTCGAGGGTGGCGGGGTCTTCACGAAGATCGAGCTTGGTTCCGACGAGGATGATGGGAACGTTGGGCGCGTGGTGGTCGATCTCTGGGTACCACTAGATCAGGTATTAAATGTCAGCAATGATCAGACTCACAAGCTCCAGGCTTCCGCAAAGAGGCGAGACGACGTAGAGGGCTGGAAATGAAATCGCGTACCTTGGCCTTGACGTTGTCGAATGACGGCGGGCTGACGATCGAGAAGCAAATTAGGAAGACATCTGTCTGTGGGTATGATAGCGGCCTGAGCCTGTCGTAGTCCTCCTGTCCAGCAGTATCCCAAAGTCCCAAGCTGATGGGCTTTCCATCGACCATAACACTAGCCGAGTAGTTGTCGAATCTGTCATGATGCGAGGGTTTGTTAGAAAACGTGTTGTTACTGCAGTACATGATAGTCTGGACACGCTCAACGTCGTCGCGTCCGGTGCTGATGGGACAACTTTGGTAGTTACTGACACTGTGGGAATGTACTCGCCGGGGAAGGCGTTTGTGGTGTATGAGATGAGAAGGCATGTCTAATAGCGACTTCGTTAGCTTCTTCGTCAAGGCATGCCTCCACGGGTGGTCGTCTTCCAAATATTTCCTGTTGGATCGTGCAGGAAAGAAGGAGATGGGACGCCTGCGAGATGGCTTTATGCCTGTAGTGATTGGTACTGACCTTTCCGACAGCACCGTCGCCAGTGACGACGCACTACAAGAACGCGGAGGAGGTTAGCATCACGTCCGACATAGAGATACAGGCGCCGCCGACGCGGACCGTGCCTGAAGACATCATGTTGTGGGATCCACGGATGCTGAGCTGCGATGCATACCTTCAAAGACTGAACCCCAGGGGCGGCCATGGTTCAGCGTGGTCTGAGATATAAAGATGTGGTACCCGAAAAGCAAAACTCTCGACAGCAAGACACCCGATTGATGGCTGGCCTTGCAGGGAGGGTATTGTCGGAAATCGCAGGTCGTATCTGGTCAGTGACAGATGTCGTCGGTAGGTCGGTGGTGCGTGCGATCGATGGGTACTTGGTTGGGGGGTATTTTCTTGTGCGTTGGAATGCGAGTCGGATCGAAGGCGTAATCCAAATGAGCGCTACGATTTGCCGCCTGGATCTTTGGGAGCGGGGAATACTTTTCTTCTTTTTTGCTTCTGTTCTGCGATTCTTGATTTACTTGTTTGGCCTTTTGGTCAGTCTGACTCTGTGCAGGCGCTTAGCTGAAGTCGTTCTCAAGCCAGGAACGGTCCAGGTTAGGTGTGGTTTTATTATTTTTCTTTTTTTTTGTCTTTGATGGTGTGGTGGTGTGGATTGTAAGCAGTTGGGTGGTAAGGTAAGGACTCCCGCGCACTGGTATGCGTCGGCAGGTAAGGTGGTTAGGCAAGTAGGCAAGTCCAGGTGCTGAAAGGTATTGATGGACGATAGTGGGCGTGCATTAAAATCGGAAGCAAGCAGATGTTTTGGAGCAGCGGGACGGAATGCTGCCGTTTAAAGTTGAAAAGGGAGGGATGATAACTTAATCATTCAACCCTGCAGCCGCCCAACCACGCGCAAACTGTCGGAAGATAACAGGCCAACCTGACAGATCCTGGGATGGTCCAAGCACCCGCAAGAGGAGTTCTTTTTTCCTACTGTATATTTTTTATATTTTTTATTTTATTTTTATTTTTATTTTTTTGCCCACAGTCGGGGGAGAGGAGAGAATGAAAGGAAAGAAAGGAAACCTGGACCGAGAGAGAGAGAGCAACAAGCTGACACTGGGTTACCCCATTTAACCCCTTGGTTGGGATTCGACAAACCCTGGGATATGCCAGACCGGAGAAAGCTCAGGTGGGACGTCGAGTGGGGAGCAAGTTTTGGGGAGGGGAACGTGAAGCACATACCGACTGGCCAAAGGGGGCGTCTGCAACACTTTCGGCGTCAGCGTGCCTGCAACCACTCCAAGAAGGGTCGAGTCGCGCTCAGGAAGAGTAGGGGGCAGAAGGTAATTTTTAGTGGTATTGTTTGGCCCTGGGTATTCTACCTACGTGATTATTCCTTTTGTGGGTTTAGTCGTGGATAAGGTAGCTTCAATTAGATAGGTCACCTTTTGAGACGTCGAGCAAAGTTGCACTCAGGTTGAACTTGTTCAATGTAGGTGAATTATCTCCTTGTATAATAGAAACGGAAGCTAAGTGCCTCAACAATCAGTTGAGCGACCGCATTGAATCAGTACCCAAGGGCAAGGCCAGTCCAGTTTCGGTCTACTTGTCAGGTCCAGTTCGATCCAGTCAGTGAGTTTTTAAGACTGGTCAAGGTGGCCGGTCAGGCGATCTTGAAGCAGATGGGACGAAAGTCTTTGCGGCCAAGGTAGATTCCAAAATGAACCTTCTGTAGTTCCTTTGGGCTGGAAGTTCTTTCAATTGTAAAGTTCTAAAGACAGACACGATGCATCGCCTCCCTCAACTGCGACTTGTTCCCTTCCCTTACTTTCATGTGTGATATGATTTTGATGGACTCGGTAGGTGGGTGGAGGCTGATCTCAGATCGACTGGCTACCTGTCTGCACTAGTCTAGTGCTAGGGACTGTATGGTAACTGGACTGCACGGGGCGGGTAGTACTCGCAAGAAACACCAATCAGGCCGCACCCCACTAACTCTGGAAGCTCCGACCCAGTGGAGGGCATGCTACTGTAGGTGGTGACAGACATACGTATGCTTTATCTCGTTCATCAAAAGAACTACCATCCTCGTCACTTAATTGCCATCGATTTATTTACTCCGGTCTGTTACAAAGTGCTCAGCTGACGGTATTGTTAAGTTTCCACTTACTACCAACGTAGCAGCCATGTTGTATGAGAATACAATCTACTCCGTACTGTAGAGTTGGCACCAGATTCTGATGGGCGGCCCAAAAGTGTGTTATGTGGGTGGGTATGGGGAGGTCCGTGGTGTGTGAGGGGGTTGGATCCAATGATAGTCTCCAATCAATCAGACCTGGTGGGCCAACTTAGCTCATTTCTCTCTAAAAAAATCACTAACGATAATTACCTGTGTGCCTTCACCAGTAGTATACATAGGATGGAACCTACGAAGGACCCCGGCGACCTAGACTACCTAGTATGGAAGCTTACTGTGACCAGCGCTCAACAACACGGAGGGAAGTTTACAAGTAGCACCGCAGAAATGCAAGGGGCAGGCATTCTCCTGGGGAACTGTTGCATGGAAAAGCTCAGAACATGCACTGAGTGGTGGGGAATCGGAGATTTCAGTATGTGTGACTACATTAACGGGCACTTTGAAGGCACCAGTAATATGTTTCCTGAACCCACCACTCTGCGTTACGACTATACTTACTCGCATTTACTTCCCTTACGCGCGTAAAACCGTGGATTGTGCACTTCTTGAAGGGCCAGGAAGTTTTTGCCAGATACAGAATGAACAAACAAGCTTTGGCAAAAGATTCTCCCAGGATAGTCATTGTTGCCTCTGCAAGTGAATACTGCCAACGTCCAGTCATACATACACCCATGGGCCTTTCCACGGTGTGCTCGATTGATGGGATGGCCATGAGATTTGCCTCGGCTTTCGTCCCTGCCCAGAGGTGGAAACGGAAATTCAACCATTTATTGGCCTTTTGACCACAGGGCTGTTGATTTAGCTTTCTTTTCTGGGTACCTAACTGTCGGGTCTTGAGTCGACATTGGATCCCATCCCATCAATTCCATGGGATTGAATATGCGCCACTCGATCGGAGAGCGCCCGTTTTCCTTTTGCTTTTACAATGGCAGCTTGGCAACATTGTTTAGTATGGAGGACCATCCAATCGATAGTTGCGAAGGATGGTTTCTGGGTTTTTATGTAGTACAGGTCAGAACTAAAGGTAGCATGTTGTACGATCCATGGTAAATGTCACGATTGGCTCCAAGTGCTTTATCCGCCCAGGACAAGAAGCTCCCAGATTTATCGATCGGATACCTCGGCAGAAAAGTACTGTAGGGAAAAGTAGGTATCTAACTTAGGTACCTGCCAACTGCCTTAGCTACCTACCAGTACGCTATACTGCTTGATCGGCATGCCGCCTATCATCACCCTTTTCAAGAAACGGGGTCGTTCCACCGTGAGTGGGCCCAGGTTTCGTTTCACAAACAGTCTCCCTCGGAACATCAAGACCCCCAAGACCCCTTTCCCTTCTCCCGCCCTAAAGCATCAGTCAAGTCATAGCTCGACTGGTGATCCACAAATGTCCATGTGTGACAACAGGTACCTGAACCCGACACACCCGACGATGAATGAGCTCAGTCAAAGTCCCAAGTGCAGCACTGGAGTCCTTGGGTCTTTCTTCTTTGATTCCATCTCAATTTCCTCTCTTGTCCTGTGAGCGAGCCATGGGGTCAAAAAACTTAATTGGCAGTCACCGCTCGAAGCTCTCGTTTGTGTGCCAAGCCAATCAGGGTGGATTCTCTACTGTACTGTATGAAGCTGGCGGCCCCACAAACCGTATGGACGGAGCAGCCCAATTTGAACTGGTGCTTGCCACATGTACATTGGTAATCATTACTGCGGGCTATACACGACGCGTCGAGCTTCGCAGTCGCGTTCAACACGCGCCTCAACATCAAAGACAAAGATCCCTGTCTGCAGTTATGATATGATACGACACTCCTAGATCAGATCCTAGGGTGACAAGCCGTATGTCGGGGACTTCAATGCCATGTACACCGGGATAACACCAAGCGACAGTTATCGCCAGAAGCTTGGCAAGAGGCCATCGCAACCATGTCGTCCTCGCCTCAGGTACCGACCACCAACCTCAAGACAGAGGGGCGTCAAACCCGAGATGCGAATAGCAGCGGCACAACGGATGCGACTCCAGATCTGGCAAACCTGACGATCCGCACGCCAGGCCGGCTCGCTGCCCGCGCCACCAGTGTGCCTCAGCGGACACCGACGACCCACACCACTAGGACCGGCGCCGGCCCAACCAGTTCTGGCGGGGCCCCTCGGACCGTCAATGGCCTCTCGGCATCCGCCCGCCGCCTGCGTGCCACGTCGGTCACCAATACGGCAACACCCCACGCCCGCCGGGCGATTGAGGTTTTCAAGGGCCGCCGGACCGCCATCTTCAACACGCCCGGAGGCCGTCGAAAGACCCTGGGCGCCAACAAGCGTCGCGCGTCCCAGGGCGGCCCCGACCCGCAAAAGGACGGTCCTTTCGATGCCTTGCGTCACCTGAGCAGGCGCCTGGCGCCTCAGACTCAGCGCGTCGTCACCTCGTCCAGCCCCGGGGACGTCAGCAGTGTCGCTGGCGGGGCGGAATCCGCTCGCCGCGCGCGGGACCCGTCTGGGATATTTATCGACGAGGACGACGAGGATGACGACTCGGGGTTTATTGAGCGTCGTCCCCGGTTGTCACTACCTATCGACGCTGGGGATGACGATGAGGCTGAGCTGAGGCCGCCGAGGACTTCGGGCTTGGAGAACATTGCCGATGACACAGTCATGTCCATCGAAGCACCGCGCCGTGCCATTAGCGACCAGCCTTATAGGAGAGCCGGCCGAGATAGTCTGCGGATGAGCGATTATTTCGCAAACGGCCAAGACGACTTTACAGTTGAGGTCGGGCATGATTTCGACGACCCTATACCACCCGCGTTTGACGCAGACGGCGACACCGTCAGACTGGAGGACGATACATACGAGAGGTAAGCTGCATTCAGAGCCGACCGAATTTGATATAGTGACCAAGGCTAACATGTCAAAACAGGCTTGATTCGCCACTGGGCCGCCAGGAAGCCATGGCCGCGGGTCGTCAGAGCGACTTTGGCACGATCGAGGTTCCTATGGGTGTTGATAGCCCTTTTAGGCTCGAGCCGGTTCTGCAAGACTCCTCTGACCCAGCACCGCTGCCACCACCAGACTTTGATGATTATGGTGATGGCTCGCCAGCACCCCAAATGAACGGAGACGAAGAAGCTACGGAATATGACAATGTCGTTGCCACGGCTGCAGAAGCAGCTGGACCTGGATTTGGGGCGATTGGTGGTGTTGATGATTTCGAAGACATAGACGACGAAACCGATATGGCCGATGACCGGCCGGACAAGCAGCTCGCTACAAAACTGCAATCAAGGACAGGCAAGAAGAAAGCTGGTCTGAAAATATCCAAGTATGGACACCCATGTCCTTCATTGCCACCTCCGGTTGTGAAGAGGCTGGCAGAGACCATTGCTTGCACCAGCGGGATCGGGAATACCAAAATCACTCCAGAGACGCTTCAGGCGTTGATGCAATCGACAGAATGGTTCTTTGAGCAGATGGGCGACGACTTGCGGGCCCTGGCCCACCACGCTGGCCGGAAGACCATTGAGCAGAGCGACGTGGTCACGTTGATGAAGAGGTATGCCATTTCCAGTTGTTACAGTCTATTGGGTATCTATTCAGCTTGTTTTTTGTTTCATATGAACGAGATGGTGTTACGTAAATATACAATGCCAGGTGTACAGTCCTGGTTTCCTATTACAAGCTTCTGCAGATCATTGACGCTATCACTCCCAACCAACCACAGGCAAAGGCAGATCGACTCGCAGATTACATTGTTCTCGCTTGCTCAGAGACATCTCCCGAGGGAACTGCTGCAAGAGCTGCGGATGCCGGCTCGGGCACCTCTAAAGAAGCGCCGTAAAGCCACTGGTCAGGCCACGTCTCTTGATGAGCCATGAACCGAGATCGGGTCTTGATTCGATCAGATTCAATGTCACAAATACTTGTGCGAATACATCACTGGACTTCGCACCATATCGATGCGCCAACCAAAAGGGTTAGCGCAGATGCCAGGTGCGCCTGGGCAGCAAGCGTCACACTACCAGCTGTAGTTCTTCCGGACACGGCGGGTCACATCTTTTGACGGCTTCTTGACCACCAAGTAGAACATGATCGAGGTCGCGGCGGCCAGCGCATACCTGAATAGAGGCCTGGTTAGCTTCGACTTTTTTGAGACTCTGTATGAAAGCGGAGGCAGATGTAGATTAAACACCTGCAGCAGCCTATCGTGCACAAGTGCTCAGAATAGAGGACCCTGGAAACGATTGAAAGAGTGGTCGAGGTCGACTTACCAAGTAAAAATGTACTGGGCATGATTATTCCTGAGGTTTACCTCGGCTGCCCTGCCAATTGGAATGCCCTTGCGTTGCATTTCAAGAACCTCCAATAGTCCCGGCTCTAAACATTAAGATACCCACTCTTAGTCATTAATCATATGAAGTTGAGAAAGCGCATGACGTACCCATCGTAGATTCAATCCAAATAGGTTGGCTGCCTGTAAGGCGAGCCATTTGCTCAACGTCGGGAAAGTAGAATTCTCCAATGTCGGGCCTATTGTCTGGAGTGAACATGTTCTTCTTCCACGGCTTCCGTATCATGCCCTCGACTGTAACAGGGCCCTCGGGCAGACTCTCTGGGCGGTCTTTCTGGTCTCCCAACTTTTTGCTGACCCAGCCGCGGTTCACAAGTACTGCAGGCGGCGGCGGCTCCGCGGCCTGCGGCGCCGAGGACGGAGTCGCAGCATCTTTGCCGCCATGATCGGAACTCCCCCAGAAGAAGCCAGAAATGCGCTGCCACAACGAAGACCCGGCGCTGTCACCGTTGCCACCACTGGCCGCAGGCGCCTCGACTTGCTCGGCGGCGATGGGCTGGAGCGGCGTCACGACCATGTAGCCTTGCTCGCCGTCCCTCATGCGCGGGCCGATGAGCATCTCCTGGTCGTGGCGAAAGTGGCCGGTGACGTACACGCGGCGATAGTCAAAGTCTTCGACGGCGGCCGGGTCAACACGAGGCGGGAGCGGGAGCGGCGGGCGCACGAGGCGGTCCTCGCACTTGGCCAGCAGGTCCGTCTTCCATTTCAGGCGGTAGACCTGCCAGGTGCCGAGGCCGAAGGCTGTCAGAGGTATGATTGCTATTGCGGTCGTTGCGGCTTGATGTTAGCGCAGTGCTAGGAGGAGGCTTGCGTAAAAGGAAAATGAAATCAAAGATATTTGGGTCTTGAAATGTACCTAGGATAATAAGCCCGGGGCCATGTCTGCGGCCGGATCGGACCAGCTCGGGCGGGTTATCTAGGATGGAGTGAAAATCGGGGTTGTCTGCTGGTTGTTTGTATTGCCGTCTTGAGGTCGAGGAGACTGGTCGGCGTGGCTGCACCCGTGGTCGTGGTGCCATGGGTTGAGCTCTGCAGACAGACTGTGGTTGGAGGAAACGTGCGGCGCTCCTCCGGGCAGCGCCGGATAATGGACTGCAGTGTATCGGTGCCATTGTGGTGAAACTTCCTTCTCGCCAAAGCCAAAATTGGACTGACTAACGGGGAAAAAGAAGGGTCACAATGCTTCCCGAGAGGTCTGATATTTCAGACCCGGAGAAAAAGTTGGCGATGGTCAATTGTGACGTGACCCCACGCGATGAGGCTAATGCACTACAGCTATCCCCTGGCGAGCTTGGAGCTTGAGGGGAGGGTACTTCAGTCATCGCAAGCATGGAGTGGAGATCAAGGTACCTGCAGTGTGCCTGAGTGGAGCCCCGGGCGTACTACGTGGTAAAGCTCCAGCATCCAACTGGTAATGCCACTGATGGTGTGTAGGTGGCATTCCAGATGACAGACGGTAGCTTTCCATTTCAGTTTCTGAGGACACTCACTCATCACTAATCTCCTTTTGAGATTTTGAGATTATTATTTCCCGACGCTTATTTACCGCAGAAGTGTGAATACTGCCGTAACTGGTGAATCTCAGTCGGCCTACTTTAGGTCACATTCCCCATACAACAACTCCTTACAACTAGCAGTAGATGCACCTGCGAATTATCCACGCAATTCATCACCGCGGGTGCTAGAGTTTGAAGATACACACCGGCATCATGTTCTTTGATGGCACCCTCCAAGAAGGCATCGCCGCTGCTGTACAGCAGGCAAAGATGGTCGTAAGCTTTGTTACGGGTCAGTATGACGTCGTGTGTTTCCATGAGTAAAGCAACACGCTAGCTAACACCTCATCATAGATGGCGGGGAGGAGAGCACGAAGTGGGAGGAGGAGTATCTGGTAGACGATTCTGTACGTCACTATCGTCGTGGGCAGCTTCACGGTATTCAATTGCGAGCTCTCAAGTGCTGATCGATCGCATCACGATGCCCCTATAGATCAAGACCGTCCTGAGCACACAGGCCGTGGTACTTCGCCTACAGGCAGGCTCTGAGGAGGCCAAGTATCTGGCAGCAATTTTTCCCCTTCCAAAGACGCCAACGCTTGTCTTGATCAGGTAATCAATCCAAGCCATCACAAATTCTGTAAGTGCAGTAGAAAATCAGTCGTACTGACTTACATGTAGGAATGGAGAA
The DNA here is from genome assembly GCF_004337985.1 of Pyricularia pennisetigena. NCBI lineage: Eukaryota > Fungi > Ascomycota > Sordariomycetes > Magnaporthales > Pyriculariaceae > Pyricularia > Pyricularia pennisetigena. The sequence continues at coordinate 76,532 of NW_021940919.1, read as the reverse complement.
CTCAAGGAATACATCGCAAGCGGTGTATCCAGAGATGATTTCATGGCAAGACTGCAAAAGGCTTTGGGAATAGCACAGCCGGCATCATCTGCTCCGGCTGCGGTGGCCAATCCGGACGAGTCCTTGCCAGCTCAGTACGCAGCAGGGCATCGCTCAGCGGCTGGAGGCCTTGATGCTTTGACCCAAAATAGCAGTAGCACATCAAGCTCGGCCCAGGCCAACACAGACATACCCACTAGTCAGGCTGGACCCGGTAGCAGGACAGTAGAGACACAGCCTCAATCCGCCGGGATTGCAGCAGCGAAACAGCCTGACAAGGGGAAAGGCAGGGCTCAGCCGGCGGCCGAGGACCCGTCTCCTGGCAAATCCCAGGTCGAGGCACAGAAGGCTGCAGAGATGATCAAAAAGCGGAAGCAGGAGGCAAACGAGGACAGGAGGCGCATCTTGGAACGGATCGAACACGATAGGGCGGAGAGGAAGGCTCGGGAAGAGGAGCGCCGTGCAGAAAGGAGAGCCCTCCAGGATGGCACTGCTGCGGACGCCGGTGCAACTGCTACGGCAACACTCAGCATACCGAAGAAACAAGCAAGCAGAACTGCCGTTGATATATGCGCGCTACAGGTTAGAGACTTTGACGGCTCGACTATACGCGCGAGACTACCTAGCAGTGGGACGCTAAGGAAAGATGTCCGGGAATGGGTTGATGCCAACCGGAGCCCGAACGGTAGTGGGCCGTATCTGTTCAAGCTCGTGCTGACGCCCCTACCAAATCGGACCATTGACGAGACCGAAGAGGACAAGACTCTACTGGACTTGGAGCTGGTGCCATCAGCGACGCTCATTCTTGTTCCTGTACCCCGTTTCTCATCGGCGTACGGGGGAGGCGGCGGATACAGACGAGGTCACGGGGGCATTGTTGACCGCATCAATGCGCTCTTTGTAGCAGTCATGTCTATATTCAACGGCTTTTTTGGCATGTTTGGTCGCATGCTTACCGGGCCTGCACAGATCACTCAAGGCGATGCCGGGATAGAGATGGACGAGTTAGAGCGAAGCCCAGCGCAGCCGGCGCAAGGGTCTAGTACGGGCCGCCGAAGTCCTCCGAGCGGCGCTCGAAATCGGTCGGACAACTCGCGGGTTGCGGGGTTTCGCAATCCTGACGATGACAGGCGCGACCAACAGTTATACAACGGGAATTCCGTAAGTTTTGTGCCTTGATACGGCGAGCATTTCCACGATATACGCCGGATACGAACGACACAAGTGCTAATGTGAAACTACTCCAGCTTAACTTTGAGCCAAGACCAGACGATGAATAATCAGGCAAATGGTGAGCTGGACAAAGTCTCAAACTTCATAGTCAATCAGAGTGGAAACGTTCAATGCTATTGTAAAAGTACATGGAGTGAAGTCGCGGGACTAGTGGTATGCTAAGATGCTTCTTCCTTCTAGTTGCCCAAAAGAATATTATGTATGCATTGCAAAGCCGTGTCAAAATGACCCTCGGCTTAGATCCGGTAACGACCGACTGCTCCCAGAATCTGTTCCCAACGCCATGAAAAAAAAAAAAAAAAATCCGACACCGTTTTAGTACTGGGTAGAGGCGGCCTGGCAAGCCTTCTGGAGAAAGGGAAATTTTTTCCTGTATTAGCAAGCTTCCTCCTCAAGCACAGTTATGACGGGGATTGTCCAAGACTGCTAGGCGACGTACCAGCTGCTCCAAGTACCAGTTGCAGATCTGCATGTTTCCGTTATTGTCATCCATGCACTTGGTGAAGTTCTGGGCAGCACCGGCGCAGTTGTTCTGCTGCTGCTGTTGCTGCTGCTGCTGGGGAGCGGCAGCCTGTGTCGTCTCGGCCGGGGCGGAGGAGCCGCCGCTGAAGAGTCCACCGATGGCGTGGCCAACCGAAGAACCGATCGCGACACCGCTAATTCAAGAAAGACAACAAGTGTTAGCTTAGTTCCTGCCGAGGAAATTCTTTTCCCCCTTCCATGTGGCAAAACTCCTCCGATCCATCTTGAGCCTAGATTTTCTCTCCAAGGTCTCCGGGGGTGTGTCCGGTTCACGTACGCAGCTGTGCTGGCCATCTGACCAAAGAGACCCGGGCCGGCCGCAGGGGCAGCGGCCGGGGGCGGTGCGGCGGCCGCTGGGGGAGGAGCGGTCGGGGCGGCGTAGGTGGTGGCAGGCCTCTGCTGCTGCTGGGCGGGCGCAGCGGGACGGGCGGCGGGGCGGGCGGCGGGGCGAGACTGGCGAGGCATTGTGTATGGTAGAGGTTGGTATGTGGCCCGTGGGATGATTTATGTACAAGAAGTTGTTGACAGAGGCTGAAAGGAATGGCAAAGTTGGGTTGACTTATTTTTACGAATGCGAAAGATGCGAGGTGGAATATGGCAAGTTGGAAAATACGCTACCCGGTGGAAACTGGAAGATTCTTAGTGGTAGGAATTTGTTCTTAGCTCCGCTTCTAAACCGGGTGAAAGTGGACCGTGGGCGCATGGATGGATCCCGGCAACACTGTTCAGCCGCTAGGACCCTTGGATTATGCTGAGCTGCATTCACGTGACAAGTTCAAGTTTGACGGGAGGTTCAACACTTTGAAACCGCATATGAACAATGTAGGGGTTTTTTTTTTTTTTTTTTTTGGTCCTTGAGACTGCAAGAACACTCGTGTCCATGATAGCTTGTCATATCTTTGAAATAAATGTGGCTGATATGGAGCAGTGCTGCTCTATGCCCGGGGTATCTCAGGTTCATCTTATCTTCTTGTAAGCCGCCAGCCAGTTGAGACTGTAGACCCTCTCTTGTGGTAAGCTCACTACTGGCCAATACCGCTACCTGTTTTCTATGCCTAGAGTCAAAGACTCGGCATGGAGAAGCCGAAACCATGCATAATTCCTCGTCACTTCCGCGACGACCTAATTCCTGACAAGCCTGTGGCGCAAATGCGTACCAGCCTCAGAACGGATGGGGCAGCGGAATTCACAACGACGTAGTAAATCAGCGCGAGGCTTGGCTTGGCCGCGCAGGTAACCCAAACTTTGAAATGTATAAGTGATTCCGGTATCACTTTGTCACCTTGGATCCCTTGGAGCTGCTTCCGTGCTTTTTCCGCTTGGCCTTGCTGCTGTCCGACTGGTTAACACTAGGATCACTCGTGTCAGCAGAGGCTTCGGCAGCTTCTGGAGCACGTCTCTTTTTCAGTGCGGCTTTCGCCTTCTCCTTTGCCAACAGCTCCTTAAGACGTAAGTTCATCTCCTTGTTCTTCTCGTCGGCCTAAAAAATGATATTCAAGATCAGTAAGTAAGACCAGGGTCGATAATTACTGAAATGGGCACCACAAGGCACAAACCAGGTCGGCCTTTATGAAGCGAATGGCGGCCTGCGTGTCCACGCCAGTCCCTTCCGGACGTGGCTCGGGCGGTGTTTCGGCCTTCTTGATCTTGTCAAAGTACTGCTTGGTCCTTGTGAGTTCCTTGAAGACGTCATGATTTTTCGCATCGACTCCTTCCAGACGCAGAGCACCTTAACCAGCATTTCATATCAGCGTCCAGATACGTGAAGTAAAGTGAATGAACAACGAAATGAAATCACATACTAAAAATGATTGATTCTATTGAGTAAGCCAGGAGAACATTGAGTTTGGCCTGATCTAATACCGGCAATTTGGAGGATATCTCCTTGAAGTTCTCAATGAGCGGCTTCAGATCAGTGTCCAGGGTGTCGACAGCGTCGGCGAGGCCCTCCACTAGGGCGTCGAATTTAACATCCTGAGAAACCATAGTGCGCACCGGAAGAAGGAAAGTGTTCTGCCTTCTCTTGAATTGGCTACGCAGTTCTGCGATTCTGTTTATTCAGAGTGATGAGTGTTGCGTATTTTTTTTTTTTTTTTTTCAGGCGAATGGGGGAATTATCAAGCGTATCGACCCGTGATCAAACTGAGATTTAATCCTGGATTGAATGGCAGGTATATGTAACTAAGGGACCTTCTGCAAGGTCTGAATTTAATATGGGACCCAAAAGATTTCTGGCCAATTGCAGGCGTGCGCTAACTCCATCTTAGCTGGGAAGCTTTGAACTTGTCGAGGCAAAAAAAAGTTCTTTGCGTCACGACATTAAATTCAACGAGTCTCTCAGCGTCACGGTTTTGCGGCACCTTGATGTGATTGGAGCTTCTTGCTCTTTGGGTCATATCATTTGTGTTTACCTCCTCCTGCCACTTTTTTTTCTTTTCTTTGTACATCCCGGCCTCTCTTCTGCAGTTTTCTTTACAGCATTCACGACCGCTCTCTATCACAAAGATGCAATGATCACATTCGACGTTAGGTGATATTACCGTTCACAGTGTCTCGAATACTGAGCCGCCGCGCGCAGTCGCGGGTGCTCGCGCGCATACCCTACAAAAGCACAAGATGGAGCAGCAATAACAACGAGGTCGACCGGGCCAGGGTACAAGGACCTGAGCCTTTGAGTGACAACAGCGATGGCACCCACCCGCGTCGACCAGCAGCAGCTCCTCGGAGCAGCAACAGCGATTCTGCACCAGAGAAAAAACCACCACTACCAGTCAACTACGATTTCCCCTTCAATGTACCGAGCCTGCTTATTCCTGTTCTACCAACCCTGGAGCTTCAGCAGCGCTACTTTCCCGTTCAGAAGCGCACCAGTTCGCAGCCGTTGCGGTCATTTGCAAAGCCAGAATCCTTTGCGGAGGCGATGCGCAGAGCAGAGAGAGTGACCGAATACTCCGATCTTCCAACGAATTACGACTTCCCTTTTGGCATCCCTTCACTTTTGATAGACACCTATTCATCCTCTGGAATAGACGTCGGGAGTCCACAATCATCGCCGCCGACGGACGCCAGGAATGGAAAACCCTCATCTAGCTCGTCCAAGAAACTAAAAAGCAGAAAGGCAAGGAAGGGTGAAAAATTCGAGGCAGCCGCAGCTGCTGGCTTTACTACGGCAAATATCTTTGACGAAACAGACGTGTCCATCTCTGAAGCCCCAACGGCCCCGGAGCCACAGCCTCGCAGTCTTTTGGCTCGTGAGATTGAACAAGGCCTAACCCGACTGAAGCCAACACACGTGCTTGCTTCTAATATACACTCGACCTACATCGCCCACTCGTTGTCATTAGTCGAGCAGCTTCCACCTGTCACATTGCTTGTTCCGGGCAAGAAGCAACAGGCCTGGATCCGAGAGGGCCAGAAAATACGACTACTGCGTGGTTCTAACGTCGTTTCTTCTGGGACGCTCGCTGCTGAAGGGTTTTCTTCTAAGAGTGACAGCGGAGGTGGCCATATTGACCAGTTGGTGGTGACTGCGCGTGCGGGGACTATCCTGAAAGAACTCGCGCCTCTTACTCCGCGGATAGACAACAGAACAGTCATTTGTCTCGTTCAAGATGCGCTTGGCCTTCCCGAGTTTCTTAACGAACGTCTGTTTCAAAACCCCGAGAGCCGTCCGCTGTATGTCTTGGGCCACATGACCCATCTACCGCGGCACCTCAGTGAGGGCTCTGACGCTTACTATTTCGCGATTCGCGAAGCGCCGGAGATGGGACGACTGTACCTCACTGCGTTGCTAGGAGATGTGGACCAGTTTGCGTCCCTCAAGAAGCATCCGCCGCCCAACTTTGTTGGTCCTCTTGAGCATTTTCTGTACGGAATGTCAACGGACAGAAAGCTGAATGTACAAACTGTACCAATGGGTCTCTTCCTACAGTTCAAGTTGACCAAATTAATGTTTTTGACTGCCGTTGACAGCGTTGTGGCAATGCTGGACTGCGAGTATAGCGAGCTGGGTCGTCTTGAAAACGGACTTGAGTTGGTGGAACAGATGCTTGAGGAGATGCGCAACGTCGTCACCAAATTACCGGAACTGGATGAAAACCCACGATTCCGCAATTACGTGGAAAAACGCTACGCACGAGTCGAGATAATAGGCAGGTTGCGGTCTCTCCACCCTTCCAGAGACAGCGATCTGCGTTCGTATGTGCTGCATGGCAGCGCCCTCGACATTGATCACACGGCCGGATGGTTTGTCAAGCGTGGTCGGGATCTGGGTCTCGAGCTGCCTACGACATGGTCGGTGATACAGTCAGTCAAGGCCAAGGCCAAACTTACTCGAAAGCGCAGTCAAGCCGCAATCCGGTTCCAACTGTGAGGGCACTACGGGTATGACCTATTTACATGCACTTGAAACAGCTCTTCTAGTCTCCTTTGGGACCTGTATAATATAAACTTTGCGGTGAAGCTATATTGGTTGTGTGGAGGGTTTTGTCCACATTTGTATTTGATTTGGAGAGCTTAAATTTATGGATTAGACTTGCAATGTTACTTACTTTATTTACATACAGACTTGTCTAGGACCAGTGTTCAATACAAGCAAATTAAACAAGGCATGTGCGTTAGAAGCATTAATAAAATAGTCCCGAATCGCAGAGCCCCGATTTCATTGTTCGTCACAACACCACCTACCCTTTACCTTCCAAATTTCCGATCCTGGTCCCACAGGACCCTATGACGCAGGGTGGGGGTTTTGTGGAAAATAACCGGCGAAACAGACGATGCAAGACGCGCGACACGTCCATTTACACACACTATTAAGCTAGTTGGTTCAACTCTTGAAAGAAAATGGAAGACGCAGATCTAGAGCAGGCGAGTCCCAGAATTCCCCATTATATTCATCATTAGTCTATTCAAAAGCGCTAACTATCACAGATTCGCAAAGCCCGGCTCGAGCAGCTCAAGGCACAAAGCGGGGGAGCCAAGTCTGGGGGCGGCGGCGGAGGTGGAGGCCAAGCTGAGCAGAGGAAGTGAGTTGTGCTGTAGTGATCACGCATGGAATCGCACTGGAGATACGGACTGACAAGCATTCTCTCTTCTCTTTTTCTCCCTTTTGCAGACAACAAGAAGGTACATATCAACCCCGTGACATCCCTCAGGCCGAAATCTTGCTGCGCTATAAAGCGACAGACCCCGGTTGACCAGACGAAAAAAAAAAAAAAAAAAAAAAAAGAATAATCGATCTAACTTTTCTTCTCGTCACCACGCAGCCGAAGCACGAACCAGCATCCTGAACCAAATCCTGCACCCCGAGGCCATGGACCGACTGGGCCGCATCCGGATGGTTAAGGAGTCGCGCGCAACCGAGGTCGAAAACCGGCTGATCATGCTGGCGCAGTCGGGCCAGCTGCGGCAAAAGGTCACCGAGGAGCAGCTCAAGGAGCTCCTCAACGCCGTGGCCGACAAGAAGGAGGAGGAGAAGATTGTGGTCAGCAGGAGAAAGGGTTGGGCCGACGATGACGACGATCTACTTGATATTTGATCAGAGTGCGGTGTCGCCTTGTTCCAGTCGGAGTCCAGAAAAATTGAAGCTTTCCTCGTACATGTTTAAATTCGAGTAGCAGGCTATGTTTGGTCAGTTGCAAACACACAAACAAGCCGGGGTAGGATGTGATGAGCTAGCCGGCAAATAATGAGTGCCATAGGGGGGGTTTTTTTTTTCTTCTCCTGTACGCAGTCCAGGGGAACACTCCCCAATATCCGTATCATGTGTGTTTTGTCAAGATAGCTATTGCGATATAATACAGCACAATATATTACGAAGACGTGGTGAGCAGTGGTGCTACAGATGATATTACAAGTCGTCCGGCTCGACCCGCCTGCCCGAGCTCAGTGTACACGACCACTTCCTTCTCTATGAGTTTTCTGCACCCGGAGTCTGTTGAGCTTCGGCCTCGAGCTGCTTCCTCCGCCGCCTGGCGTCCCTCTCCCTCTTCCTGGCGTCCCTCATATCCGGCGGCGGCTCGATGCCCAGGGCCTTCCTCAGATCGACGACGTCCGTCTCAAGCTCCTCCTCCCAGTATACGTTGATGACATCCTTGGCGCGCAGGCCGTTCTTGACGGCCCAGGGCAGGTAGGTGTCGAGGAAGCGCCTCCTCTCGCCCTCGCGCAGCGTGAAGGCGGAAAAGGTGGCCAGCCCAGTCATGGGCAGGAGGGTGTTTGCAAACTCAAAGGCCTTGAGGGCGACCTCGCCCTCGCGCACGACGGGGAGGCCCGTCAGCGCGTGGTAAAAGTCGTGGCTCTCGCGGTAGCGCTGCAGCACGTACGCGCACTCCTCGTCGTCCACGTACCGCACGTCCGCGCGGTCGTCGGGCGACACTCCCTCGCGGTCCAGCCAGGCCACGTACGTGGCGCCGACGGTGCCGGGGGGCAGGGAGCGCAGCCGCGGCAGGTCGAGCGACGTCGAGGTGATGCGCGGCCGGTCGCGGAGGATCCGCCGGCCCGTGGGCGAGGCGAGCATCGCGTCGCGCAGCCGCGGGACGAAGTATGGGGTCGCGGTCGCTTCGGCAAATGCGGCGATCAGGTCTGGAGGGGAAAATGAAGGGTTTCGAGGGCGGGCTTGTCAGATCTCAGGTAATACGTACGCGGTTGTTTCTATGGGCTTGGAAAAAAGTGAGAAGTGCTGGTGCAGCACGGAGGGGGTGGGCAGCATTTGTTTTTTTTTTTACCTCCTCGGCGGGGATCGAAAAACGACCACAGTCCCGAGCCAACGGCAAGGCCGGCGCGCTCAAGTCTCGTCAGTGGCACATGGCCCGGGTAGTTGGGCGGTGGTCGATCAAGCACCGAAAAGTACTTGCGGTCGTGGGCGATTGGTGCGCAGCTTAAGCAAGCGCGCTCCAGTATGGGCCGCTGGCGACAGGGACTCCGAATGATTGCCTGCACGGCACGAGCGCAAGACGAATTCATATTTGTTTTGGGCCGTCACCCTTCTTTATTGCAGACGCCAGCTTGCCAAATGGTGGGATAGTGCTCAGCTCAGACTACAGCATGGCATGGCCAACATGGAAAGCTTCGTAGCTGCTAAAAAGCTTCCCACTTTGTGGTTCGATGCGCAGAAATGTCCCGACCAAAATGACAGGGATAAAATGATGCATTCATCAACTCATGACTCCCGGCAGGCGAAGCGGCCCCACAGTCGGCTCCGCGCCGATTGGATCAGACCCACAAGGCTTGCGTTCGGGCCCGGTGGATTTCCATTCTTGGTTTGGTAAGATTATACGTACCGATTGGCAAGACAAAGATTCTTCCGCGTTTTGCTACAATTTATTCTTATCCACGACGACTGCAGGATCGATCGGGATTGACTCATCCTTGGAGAACCACCCCTGAAGTTCCAAGCTACTTTAACCTTTGTGGGTGGCTTTGGGTTGTGTATCAGGCCATGGAGTTGTGAAAATGTGTTGACAAGAGGGAAAAAAAAAAAAAAAAAAAAACTAAACAATCAATCAAAGGTTCATCTTTGCTAGCTTCGCTCTGGCTTTCTGTCTTGGCGTTGCTTCTCGTTTGCAAGAGACAGGGCGCAATTGGCTCTCAGCCTTTGTGCATTGCTGCCAAGCGCAACTGGTATACTTGCTGGCCCGCGTGAGATCTGCCACCGCCCTGTCGCTGTATCATGGAGGCACACGAGGAACTGATCAATGTAAGAAGGCAGTCTTTACGGACGAAGTCTACCCAGCGCTATTACATGTCACTCCCAATGATACTAACTGAAGCCTTGTGTCAAAGTGGGCTGAAGCTCAAGGAATAGTCCTTTCGGGAGTTCGACCAGACAGAATCCCAGGGCGTGGAATTGGTATCATCGCCAGCAGGAAAGTCAAGGTATAACTGGAGTCTTCTTCCTCCAACCTCAGCCCACCTTTTTATTTATTTATTTTTTTTTTGTATATAAATATTTTTTTTTACCGTCACATGGTCTTACTGGATTAAACTAATCGGACAAGCAGGCCGATGAGACTGTCCTGCGCGTGCCAACGACGGCTCTACGGACAAAATTCACCGTCCCGAAAGAGATAAGCAAGGCTCTACCAAAGAACATGACCGTCCACGGCCTCCTGGCAGCTGACCTGGCCCTCGAGGACTCGGGCAAGTATGACGAGTGGAACGCCGTGCTCCCGACCCCGGAGGACGTCCGGACCATGCCCTTCACCTGGCCACCAGCGCTGCAGGCGCTCCTCCCTACGCGCGCAGCTGAGCTGCTCGCCCAGCAGGAGGAAAAGTTCGCCAAGGACTGGGAGGCCGTGTCGTCGTCGCCACTCTCCAAGAAGCCGACCAGGGACTCGTACCGTTACGCGTGGCTGCTCGCCAACACGCGTACTTTTTACTTTGTCTGCCCGCGCACGGAGCGGCTTGCCAAGGAGGACAGGATGGTGCTGCAGCCCGTGGCGGATCTGTTCAACCACGCCGATTCGGGCTGTGCCGTCGCCTTTAACGACGAGGACTTCACCATCAGGGCCGACAGGGACTACGACGCCGGCGAGGAGGTCCTGATCTGCTACGGCAACCACAGCAACGACTTCCTGCTCGCCGAGTACGGCTTCGTGCTGGCCATCAACAGGTGGGACGAGGTGCGCATCGACGACGCCGTGCTGCCGCTCCTCACAAAGGCCCAGAGGGAGCTGCTCAAGGAGCGCAACTTCCTGGGGAACTACATGCTTGACGCCGCCACCGTCTGCTACCGCACAGAGGTCGCTCTGAGGCTGGTCTGCAGCCCCAACGAGGAGTCGTGGCACGCCTTTGTCGACGGCTTCGAGGACGCCTCGGTCAGGGGCAAGGGCGCCGCCGAGAGGATGCAGAGCAGGGTGGACCGGCTGCTGCTCAAAGCCTTGACGAGGTATCGTGACGAGATCATCGAGGAGCGCTGCGAAGCTTTGGAGGACCAAGGTCGCGATTACGGGCCCGAATTAGAGGAGCAGACGGAGTTGTTGTTGAGGAGATGGAAGCAGATATCGAGCCTGGTGAATAAAGAAATCAAGCGGCTGGGGGCGAAACTAGCGTAAATAGGAAGTAGTATAGACTCAAAATGAGATGATACCCCACTAGGAAAGGACGCAATACCTGGCAGGAAGGTCCCTCATGTCCGTTGAAAGGCTTTGATAAGTTAAGCGGCAGGTGAAACTTGGCACCGCATCGTCGAGACTACGTCTTTCTTCGGCTCAGTATGAAAAGAATCGTGGCTGCAAATCACCACAAATGTTGAAGTTCAAGCTGCCAGGTCTAGGCATGCTAAATCGGCAGTGAAAAAGCTATCAATCCATGACAATTAAACAGGCACAGCAGGTCTAGCACAAGGTCTACCTACGGCAAGAAGTTGAGAGATGATTTGCCCAAGTCAAGTCGCCATCACAAATAACGAAACGAAACCATTATGAGTATTCCCTTTTCCCATTTATGAATTTCAAACTCCAGACTCCTGCTTGGTGGCCGTGTGTTGCTTCAGCTCGAATCGGCCAACATATCAGCCTTCAGGTTCTTGCTTTGGTCTTTCAACCAAAGACGAAAAAAAAAAAAAAAAAAAAAAAAAAAAAAAAAGCCAATCCGAACTCCTTTCTGTTACAAGATTTGTTAAAAAATAACACAGGTTGAAAAGAAGTACGTAAATGCCAATGGTCCTCTAGTGTAGCATGCTCTTGCTCGCCCGCTTGCTTGCGAAGTTTTCTGGTTGTAGTCATTTGTGCTTCAATGATGAGCACATCCGGACTCTAACCTCCACAGTCCCGGCGAATTTGAGTGGGATAGGGAAGGCCGCCTCCCTAACTGAACCGGGATACTCCTAGACCGCCCTAGGCTTTACTCCCCACAGCTGTTGCGAAATGCTTTGGAAGCCTGGGGAACCGGTGGATGCAGTAGGCGTGGTCGTTGGAGGCGTGGCGTACTGGTGCATAGTCTCCGGTCTAGGTCCAGATAACTACTCCGGCCGAGGACGTTTGGCGCCGTGCGGATTCTGCCACTCGTTGTTGCCACCACCTCCCTGCGCGTTATTGTTGTTGTTGCCGCCTCCACCGCCAAAGAAGCCCTGTGGGTTGAAGCCCCCTTGCATGCCTTGGAACCCTGATATCCAGTGTTAGTCTCCAGTATCCTCTCTTGTACTGAACATCTTGTAAAAACCAACTATAAGACTTTCAAATTCACTTACCGGGCATTCCTCCGCCCATCATTCCCATAGCTCCCATATTTCCTCCCATTCCTCCCATGGCTCCCATAGGTCCGCCCATACCCCCCATACCCATGGCTCCCATGTTTCCCATGTTGCCCATACCCCCGCCCATGTTGCCCATGTTGCCCATGGGACCACCCATACCTCCACCCATCATGCCGCCTCCCATACCACCGCGGCCACCACGCATGCCACCTCCGCGCATGTTCGAGTTCATGCCCATTCCACCGCCGCGGAAGCCACCAAAGTTCGCACCGCCGCCGCCTCCAAAGTTGCCACCACCCATCGGATTGTTAAAGCCCATGTTGTTGTTGTTGTTGTTGTTGTAGGCATTGTTGTTAAAGTTGCGGTTGAATCCGCCCTGGTTCATATTGTTGACCATTCCGCCGCGCATGTTGTTATAACCGCCACGACCGCGATTATTATAACCTCCGTTGAAATTGCCACCTCCGCCGCCCATGTTGCCTGTGCGATCGTTATTGTAGCCAGCGCCAGAAGTGGGACGGTTTTGACCATCCTTGCCCGTCCGGGGCTGGTCCTTAGGCAGAGTTCGGAATGGGTTCATCGTTGGAGAAGAATAGATTACTTGGTGCTTCCTGCCGGCTTGTGAGGAGCCATCCTCGCCTTGGGATTCCAGGCGATGCTTGATAGCTGTTGCTGCCTGCTGGGATGTGAGCTCAATATAAACCTGACTGGAAATTAGAATAGCGGTTAGTATGCATGAAGAAAAGAATCACACTCCAAGTCAATTTTATATCTCAGCCGTACCCTTTGCTCTTGCCATTAACCTTGTGTTCGCTGAAGGTTATGTCCTTCAACTCGTCCTCGCAGCCTGCCTCACGGATCCAGCCTCGAATGTCGTCGTCGGTGATCCACCATTGGAGCTCGGAAATAAGGATTGCCGAAGTGGCACCTGGGTCGATGGCCCGCTCATCTGAACCTTCTTTGCGCTTCAGCGGGTTGCTCTGCTGTGGTGTGGCAGACTCGGTGTGGCTAGAATCGTCATCGTGTTTTGCGTGAGATGAATCTTCTCCATGCTGCTGGTCATCCCGGTACTGTTCATTGTCGTTGGCTCCATGTTCATCCTGATGGCCACCGCCTTCATAGGACTGTTCATGCTTGTTGTCATCACCGCCCTGCTGCTCCTGGTTGGCATCGCCATAAATGTCAATTTCGAAATCCTCCTCGGCCATTGTGTGAAAAGTTGCGAGCTAGATGCTCGAGGTTAAGCTCAGTTAGTGCTAAGCTGTATTGAAAAGGCCTAATTACGCGGTCAGGATTTACAGGAGCGTGTCTGTGGTCTCCGAACCCAAGATCAGTAAGCGAAATCAACATGATGGTGTGTGTTATCACGCCATTTCCAGCACCATTCTGGAAAAAAAAGAACATAGAGATATGAAAAGAAAAACCAACACAAGGAAAAGAGGAGAGAAGAGCAGCAAAGAGAATGACAAAACATAAAGAGAAGGAAATGCAACAAAAGAAAGCGCGGAACTTTGACCATACGTACACTCCGTGAACCTGATACACACGGCTCTCTTCTCTTCTCTTTTGTTTGTGCTCTTGTGTTGCCAAAGGCTGTTCGAAGACGAAGCTCTGTGCTTGCGGTCTTTCTCAGGAAGCGGTTGATCCGACTGTCCTGTTTGTTATTTTTGTAAGGTAAAGGTTCCAAAGCGGAAGACCCGACAAATTTGATGATTGAAAGATCGACGCAGCGGCAGATACGCGCTGTGCTTTGTACAACGATCCAGGTCCAGATACACTGCCAACTGAGCCCCAAATCTGTCCCAGACCGAACGATTCTTCCTCCCCAAGCTCCACAAAGGAATTGTCGTGCAGACAAGTTGATCGACTCTAGAAGCGGTTAATATTGGGATAATAGATAGAGTCCTCCCAGAGCGGTAGAGAGGTGATGGGCTATCTGGGGTTTCGGTCGGACTGAAATGATTGTGCGTGCGATCAATCGTTTTCGAGGGACCAAAAAAATTTGATCTCGTGGAGAACGGAAACAAACAGAAAGAAGAAAGAAAGAAAAAGAACAAATCGGCAAGTTCTTGACGATTCAAAAGCAAAAAAGCAGTCCCGATTGATGAAGACAGAGGACCGGAGATACAAGTCGTGAGGTTCGGGAAATGGATAATATCTGCACTTCGAGAAATCCCTCCCGCTGAGAAACAGGATTATGACGAGTAAGAAAATCGGAGCTTTCTTCCCCCAGGTTGAACGCAACCTATTTTTTTGGCTGAGGAAACCTTAGGTGACAACGGTACTTCGAGCTGTCCCTGGACTCGGTGGCTAGGCACCAATGAGAAGGCACGCCCGGTTCATTGGAGACCCGCTTTTCCCACTAGGTACCTACTTGTTGCTTGTCCGGCTTCCTCACAGTAGCAGTGGGAGCAGCGGGACGCGACAGACGCAAGCGCGTCGACGAATGAATGAATCCTTAATTGCACTGTGTGCACCCTGGAACAATATGTGGGTACGCCGCTGGAGCCAAATTCGACATTGCAATTTGAGGCGATCTGGCACTTGATGAAAACAGATAACGTGCGCCCCTGGAATTGCAACACCCGATAAAAGAAGCTTCCCCCCCTTCACACCCCGACGACCACCTCTTTGAAGCTACCGACGATTGCGCATTGCGACCAAAAGAACAAATAGCCAACGCGCAACAACTTTTCCACTCCGCGCTCGCGATAAAATACAAATCAGCCCACCATGTCCGACTCGGTCCAAGAAATCCTCGACGTTCCCAGGGAATTCGTCAAGGACGGCGTCCAATTCCTGAACCGCTGCCAGAAGCGTAAGTGCTTTTCGGGCCAAACGGGCGACGCCCGCCATTTCCTGCAGTAAATCACTTGCTGATGTTTCTTTCTTTGGTTCACAGCCGACAAGAAGGAGTTCAGGCAGATCTGCCAAGCTGTTGGTGTTGGTTTCCTGATCATGGGCGCTGTTGGATACATTGTTAAGCTTGGTATGTTTTCCCGCCTGGTTCCCGCATGCTGCTTGCGACTTGTGCTGACCCTCATTATCCAGTTCATATCCCCCTTAACAATATCCTGGTCGGTGGCGCATAAGTGGCTTCTAGAGCGCGAGGGCGTTTTGGTGCCGATTGGCAATGATGACCACCAACAGTTCAAAGGACAGCATGCTGCTACGTGAGGGAGCGATGGGCCACAATCGATGATGATATACGGGAGTTGGTTAAACACTTTTTTTTACCAGGCAGCGCATCGGGCGTTGGGGGCAAGCACTTGGCTTGGAGCGTGATGAATAACGCTCCCGAAAAGGCACACAAACTACATAAACATGGAGGATCATTTCTGCTGGGTTCATAGGGATTGCCCAGCCGTTTGTGACACCAGGCTGTAATATACCAAAAAGAAGAAAAAAAAAACCATCTGATCCCACAGCACGGATGACAGTCATCTCGAGATAAGCGTCTAGGCATTTATTTGTTATATATTTTTTAAACTTTGTTGATCGTGATATTTTGTTCTGATAGCCAACTCTACTATACAGCATATAGTTGGTAGAGAGATTAAATACCATGCATTCAGAATAGGAAAGGGGGAGATGCAAAGTATGGTTGGAAGAGTTGCGTGGGTGTATTTGTATCTGCTCGCTATGGCCATATTCAGGGAGGGAATGGGTCAGCCTTTGGGTTGACAAGCTATGTCTTGGGCAATGTCAACAACTTTCGAATGCCTATGTACCCTTTCCGCCCGGTCCTAATGCATAACGTTCAATGCTGCATCGTCAGAACGGAAGCGCCCTTTACCTTACTTATCATTTGTGTAAAGTAATTAATTACTTTGGTGGCACATAAGTACTCAGGTAAGGGACATCAGTTAAGCTCCCGGTAGGGGATCGGCCTAAAGCCATCGCTGCAACGCCCCCGTGGATAGACCCCACTCCGACAGAATCGTGGGGAACATTAAGTTGACTGTCCTGCTGCACCTCTACTACAGTCGGGTGAGATGGAATGAACGCCAGGGGCGACCCAGATCGTCGGCGGGGTCGGAGTTTACGATTCGGTTTCCAATCAGTGGCGTCACTGCATCGAGTCTTCCGTCTCTGCGAGGGTAGTGTCGAGCTTGCGTCCATAGGTATCTCTAGAATCAACAACATTTTTTTTTTCCTATTTTATCCAATACCACTAGCCCTCAGTCAATCACTTGTCCATGCAACTTTTTTTTTTTTTTTTTTTGAAAACATAGGCGATTGAAAAGTCAAACTCCGACATACTATTATGTTGTGAGCCCCGCCCGCCAAATCGGTATTCCAACCACTTCTTTTGATTAGACATACCGACTCTGACGGAGACCTCGGTAACGATCATTTTGCCTCTGATTTGTTTCCCCCAAAGTGCTTTATTGTCAAATTTGCCTTGCTCCGAAGTATATAGGATTTACTTTACTTTCGGGTCGTACATACCAGCTCCACATCGCCCTACTTACGGTCCCTCTCCGTACATTTTCCCGGCTCAGCCCGTACTCACAAAGTTCACCCGCCTTGCCGTCTCATCACCTTGATCAACATGTCACATCCTAGTGCAGGACATGGGAGTAGTGTCGTTGACAACGACATTGATGATGAGCAATATCACACCGCTCCTGGAGAGGTAGACGATGAGCTTGATCCAGATTATGAACATGACGATGAACCCGAGGAGGAAGATGAAAATGAGGATAACGAGGAGGAGGAGGAAGAGGAAGAAGAAGACGACGACGACTCCTCGGACGGCCAGGAAGGCAACTTCTTCATTGATATCGGCGGTCGCATGCTGGCTTTGACCCTTCCCCAGCTGCACGCTCTTATCAGCCGAGAGGATCCTAGAATTTTTGGACCCCCCGGTAGGACAAGACCAAGAACGCCTCCCGACCCTAATAGGTTTCCCAAGGTTCCCAGCGAAAAGGGCAAAGAGCTGATGGACTCGGGGCTATTTGGCCTCACCCCGGCCGCTTTGCCGTCGTCGACAAAATACTCGTCTCCGCAGGCCGAGGTTGCTCTCAGGCTTTTGGACCGTGAACTTGGACTTAGAGATCCGATAGACCAAAGAATGGACCAACGTATACTGGCCCAGACTATGATACCATCGGATCCAGCAGACATGCTGATTCGGTTCCCACAGTCGGTCTACTCGGGGCAGTTTTCCGATGACGGCAACTTCTTTTACGCTGTTGGCAAAGACTTCAAGGTTCGCATGTACGACACGTCTAATCCGTACAACTGGCGATACTATAAAACTGCCAGATTCCCCTTTGGCCAGTGGACGCTATCAGACGCCTCTTTGAGCCCTGACAATCGCTGGCTCGCCATTACGTCGCTGCTCCCACACGTCTGTCTGGCTCCTACCGATCCCAACGATTCTGGAGACCCGTACACCCTCGATCTGTCCAACACAGGGCTCACGGGCAGGGAGCAAGGCGCATACTGGCGCGACGCCCGGCACTTCGCCATCTTCTCTGTAAGATATTCTGGTGATAGCCGCGAACTTGTTGCTGGCACCAACAGAAACTCGGTCATCGTTTACGATATCGAGTCGAGGACGGTTCTGCATAACGTCGTAGGTCATAAAGACGATGTCAACGCCGTTTGCTTCGCCGACAAGTCATCTCCACATATCCTTTACTCTGGCTCGGATGACACTACCATCAAGGTGTGGGATCGCCGGAGCATGGCCGATCGGCGAGCCGCGGGAGCTTTCGTTGGCCACATTGAGGGCCTGACGTATATTGACAGCAAGAACGACGGGCGCTACCTCTTATCCAACGGCAAGGACCACAGCATGAAACTTTGGGATTTGCGCATGGCCATGAGCGAACCCGACTTTAGCAGCAAAGATCCTACAAGGTGCACACGCAACCGTACTACGGACTACCGGTGGACGGAACTTCGCGATGACGACTGGTTCCCCCATCCGCATGACAACTCGGTTGTGACTTTCCGTGGCCACCGTGTGACCCGAACCCTGATCCGTTGCCACTTTAGCCCTCCGGGCAGTACCAACTCACGCTACGTATATTCCGGCAGCTTCGACGGCAAGGTGTACATATGGAATCTTGATGCAACGCTGGCAGGAACTATTGACGTTGGCGCCGAGAGCCAGCGCATCCTCGGCCGAGCGAATGCTCGACCCAGCCCGCCGTACAGGCACCTACGTGATCATGGTTATACGTCAGCTTGCATAAGAGAGGCCCACTGGCACCCCAAGGCGCCCATGATAGTTGGTAAGTTTGTTTCGCGTTTTCCAACCACTCCGCATTGCTCCTTTTTACTTGAAACGAACTGAGGGGCGTTATAATAACACCTACTTCCTCCCTCCGACAGCCTCGGCTTGGGGTGGTGATAACACGGACAGCGGTTTTTGCAGCGTGCATTCGTTCAATGATGGTCTCGAGGACGAGGGTATCGAAATGGGCAGGCTACTCAATGAGAGGCTGGAGCCGTCGCAACCGGCAGAGTACGACACCGAGAGTGAAGAAGATGATGATGACTACGAAGCTTAAATCAGGAGTTGCATTAAGCAATGGTTTGTCTTTATTATGGCAGATTGTATTTGGACCTTGGTAGAAGCCTCCCACGACATCGCGACCGCTCATATTATATTCATTTACTCTTGGCATACCCCCCTTTTCTTTGTCGGTTCACCTTACTTTTTTCCAACTTCTCTCGCAAACTAGGTACCTTGTCACTTGATACGTTTTCACAAATGATTCATGCTATTCTATTCAGAACCCATCCAGTTCCGAGACTGGAGGCTAGATACTCAGTTTATACAACATAACATCAAAGCTCAATGAACCAAGTCAGTCACTACCCTAGTTTTGGCCTCTATCCTAGAACACTATGGTTCTCTACGACCTACCCGCATGGAATGTAACAAATTCTCCTCCGGGCTTTCTCTGCCTTGTCTTTACTAGATGACCAGGAGGATTTACGGGGTCTCGTTTGCCGCAACCTGCCATATCTGCAGGTCTATCATGCCCTACTCACGAGCGAGACGTTGCTTGATTGGGGGCGGGGCGATATTTCAGTGCCGTTGATGACCTGGGCTGGTACTGGAGTATTTGCAACCTGATTGGCTCTAAGCCAGTAGAGCGGTTATTAGCTAACGAAGCCGGCAAGCCCAGTAAGAAGCATGACAGTTCATGATGCGAAGCTTGAGCTGGCGGCCAGAATCGGGCGTGATGATCAAAGCCAGCGAGAACAACTTGAAACGCATGGCATCAACTTACAGACATCTTATCACATCCCTCATAAACACTAGCTAACCGGCGGTGCGCTCGGATTTGTCTCGCCAGCATCGCCCTTTCCTCAAGAGTTTGTAATATAACCTGTGACAGCACCTGGATTGTACCAGCGGTCCAATAGATACCTCAGACGGAGGATATGATAGGTAACACTGGATGGCTGGTACTTGACCTTTTTGGCCTCGGCCTCCTTCTGCTCCAGGCCGTTGGCCTTGTTGAGCAGATAGGCGGTGCGCTCGACGGCGGCTGGGTCGCAGTTGAGCGAAGGCCACCGCTTCCAATTCAACACAATGGCCAGAACGTCCTTTGCGGCGGCGAACTTGTTGCGCTTCATCAGGACAAAGGCGTAACAGTCGCCGGCGGAGATCAACCCCGAGAGTTGGTTGAGGCTCAGGAGGGATAGCTGAATGGTGCTGAGGTTGGTGCTGACCATGTCCCACACGTCTCGCAGGATCGCCTCTGCCGCCAGGAGGGTCTTGGGGTCGTTGGACTCGGCAAGGATATCGCCGTAAACATGCCCGATCCGCAGGATGGCCTGGAGGACGCCGCCGCGCGCGTTGAGGTAGCGTTGCCTGGTTTCCCAAATTTCGCGGACCAGGCCGATGGCTTCGTCGGTTCGTCGTTCTCGTCGGAGGACCTCGGCTAGAAGCTGCGTGTACTGAAGTGCGTCCGGGTCGTCGGCGCCGAACAACTCTCGCTGCCGAGTGAGGGCTTTGCGGATGTTGTTGCCGGCCACTGCGTACTTGGCCAGGACGGCCTGGACGCAGCCCAGGCGATAGCGATACCAGAGACGGTCCCCTTGGGTTTGCTCCGGGGTTGGATTCTGTGTTATCCAGTGGAAAAGCGTCTCGAGACGGGAGAGATTGTCTGTTTTTACGGACAAATCCACCAAGGCAAGCGCTGTTTCCATGGCGCCAGGACGGTGATGCTCGTCGCCGACCAGGGCTTTTCTGCGCTCCCAAACAGCCAGCAGCACCGTCATCGCACTCTCGTCCTTCCCCTCCTGCACTAGCCGAATACCATGCTCGTGGCCGCACGCGAGGACGCTTGGCTTTTCAAAGTTTTCACGCCGACTAACCCAGATTGTTTCTAGATATTTGCCAATCGTGCTGTCCAAATTGATGACAGCGTCCTCCTGCATTCTCTGCGCGACTAGGCACTTGACCACGCTCTCTGCCGCCTGATCCACGTCGAGTGGTTGCAGCTGCATAATCTTCTCGAGGGCGTCCTTGTGTTGCATCGCCGCCTCGATGTACTTCTTCTGCTCCATCTTGATATCCCCTAGCCGCGTGTAGATGATGAACCTCTCCTTCTCATCCTCACGGTCTGTAGTTCCGTGCAGTTCGTTTAACAACAGGAGGCGGTACTCACGTTCTGCCTCGTCTGGCTTGCCATTGCGGCGGAGCATTTCGCAGTAGTCCTTTACCAGTGCACGCACAACCGTTTTTGAAGTCTCTACCCTGAGGAGTTCTCTCCTGTCCCATACTTCTGCACACATGATCTCAGCCTCTTGGTGACGACCAAGACGCATAAGGGCAACTGATTGTTTGTGTCGCAATCGTAGTGACTTAATCTCGAGCTCCTTGCGGCGTTGCTCGATGTCTGGGGTTGTTTCGTTGGTGGAAGCAGTCATGCGGTCGAGTTGCTTGTGTATCAGGCGATGCAGCTGTGCATATGCAACCTGCGCCGTTTCTGCGGTGCTGCATTGTTAGCGTACATAAGATACGTTTGGATACGAGGCCGTTCAGGGACAGCAAGGTGACATTTGAATGTCCCCTGTGCATATTTATCCTTTGAAAAAGGGGGCAAAAAAAAAAAAAGAGGAGAAATATTCCTCATAGACTGAATGACAAAACAGAGCGAGCATCAAGACAAACTTACGCCAGCGCATCAAATCATCTAGATCCTCGGCGTACTTTTCAATACCATTCATGGCCTCCTGAAGATCATCCTCGAGTGATTTGCTCAGCGCCTCTGATTCTTCCTTTGCCTGTCGCAAAGTTTCTAGATTCTCCAGCATCGCCTTTGCCGTATCCTCCTGGGCAGTCTTTTCTGTGTTGACGGCTTGCAGAACATTTTGTGTTTGCTCCAGAATTTCACTATAATCTTGACATTTTGTCTCGAGCTCCCTGATCCTGTCGTCTTTGGCTGTGTCATTCGGCACCGGCGGTGGCACCGGTGTGGCAGGCGGCTCCGGAGCCGGGGAAGGCTGCGGTGTGGGATGGGCCACTGGGGGTGGTGAATCTAATATCGGTGCAAGATATTCGAGATTATCATCGAGACGCCTAGCATACCGCTCCATTTCCTCCGTAAAGGACGTCACGCTATGGCTACACACGGCGCAATCGTACGACGTGGCGGCTGCCGGGGCTCCGAACCCCGGCGCAACCAAACACAACCCACATCGGCCCCCGACATCTCCGTGCAGTCGCTCAAGCCTGATGTCCCACTCGTTCCAGATGGCCAGTCGATCCTCGATGGTTAAGCGATGCCACCTCTGCTCAAAGCGCCGAAGTACCGCATCCACGGCACCGAGGCCCCGACATAGAATCAGGAGATCGAGACCGGAGCCACGGAAGCTGTTTGTGGCGGGGCGGGAGGCGCTACGCCGCGTACATGGCGCTTTATCAAACAGGGCTTCTGACAGGCTACCGAGGCGCGCCCTGAGGGTCTCAAACAGCTGGCGCGATGATGCGTCACGGTCCATTATTTATTTATTTTTGGTGCGATGTCTTGCAGATGATTTTGTTTCCCCCTCGCTGGCTGGCTGGGCTGCTACTGTTGCTGCTACTGAATAGTTTGGGACTGCATGTGTGTTCTCTTGAGCGGAGCCCCTCCCTGGTCAGAATGGATTGATGCCCAACTCAAGCCGAGGCGAAAGGGAAAAACAAACAGTACAAATGCAGGTGTACTGTAGTTTTTGGAAACCTCTTAAAAAAGTGCTTATCCAGACTATACTAGGTAAGGTAGTCGGTATGTATCGCTGCATATGTTACTGACTGGAGTTCGGCAAGCGGGAGTGTGCAAGGTTAGCACTGGACGACTCAGAATTCGTGCGACATTTTGGCGAAGTTCTGGACTGAAACCCAACTCCATTGCGACAGTTTTGGAGAAGACCTAATTAGCTGCTGAATGTGCCGCTCAGCTGATGGATGGGCACAATGAATTTGGGCGAGAATGAAGCGGCCACCTTCATGCAAGTCACTTGGGTCGTCTCCAATCAGAGTCGATTCCGTACAGATGGCCCTGGTCGCTTCGCCTAAAGCCAAAGACAGCGACAACATCGAGTGTATTTCGTCGAGTTCCACGGATTCAGAAATGTTAGTGTAAATGATAGCGCTCTTTTGTTTTCTTTTCTTTCTTTCTTTTTTTTTTCTCAACCCCTTTTGTCATGTTGATCAGGCACTTGGAAGATGACCAAACCTTTTCCAGCAAGGACAAACTTGACATGGCGCGATTACCAACATCCAGGTCACCGGGTCTTGTGTTCATCACCTCCGTCTGGTTCACCCAGTATAGGCTGCCTCTTGGCATGTCAGATCGTATTTTTTTTTTTTTTTTTTTTTTTTTTTTTTTTTTTTTTTTTTTTTTTTTTTTTTTTTTTTTTTTTGCAGGTCTGATAGTTTCAGATGGACACGGATTGCCCAAGATATAGCGAGTTAGGGTTGTAAGGATCTGAGGTTGTTTTGCACTCGGATACTTACAATCTCCAGGTGAAACCAAGGACGGCGGCTCAGTGTAGCCACACATCGATGCCTGTGCAATCCACAAGAGCAGGTTGGGACGCGCTATCCTATCGGAGACGCGAGCAGATTCCATAGAACGCGTGGTTGAAATAGGTAGGCAAACATGGGTAATATTGATTTCTCACAGGGAGCGACAACAGCTCATATTCCCACGTATACGATACAAGGAATATGCGACTCGGAATATAGATGGCAGCCGTAACCTTTTCCGCTTCAACGCGTCTTCTTTGACTTGGACACAGCAGGCACCGGCCTATCGGGCCCAAACAGGCCTAGTAGATAGGCCGTTCTAGTCAGGCACAACATAGCCTAGACAACAAAACAAAATCAGTACGAGGGTCAGATTCCCGAGATAGATGAGAGGGGGTTGTCCAACCGTGACAAAAACATTGCCCCATGTCATTGCGTTCCACGACCCGAAAGCCATGAACCTGTCGTGGCGTAGGGCAAAATACGTCAAGGCAATATGACCAATGTCTGCTATCCACAACGCAATAAGGTAGTTTCTCACGACCTTGGGCTCGTTGGTGCTGTACAGCACACCAACACCGCACATAGCCAGAAGCCCAAACGCATTGCCAAGCTGCTGAGTTACCAGCAGAGCACCTTCTGAGGATGGGACAACTGGCACAGGAACATGCTGTGTAATCTGCTCCTGTATGAACCAAGCTGGTTGGGCTATAGCAGGGATGGCTCCCGCAAGCCTGATTTTGTTGTTCGTATCAGCAGTTGTTGAGACCATCCACCCACAGTGAAATAGAGGACTAGCTTGCATAAGCCTGGCCACAGTTGGGTTGCAAGAAAACAGAATGGGGCTGAGATTCTCACAGTGATATAGGCTCGAAAACCGTAAAGACAAATCGTGGAAATGGATGAAGCCACGGGCAAGCCATGGTCGAAGAAGCCTCACGACTGAGTGTGGTTGTACACGACAGCTTTCATCAACTGTTGAAATACTTGGGCAAATGTGACAAACAGATAACTAGCAACGACCAAAGAGAGTAGAAAAAAGAAAAATTTGGTATGTGATTTTGAGAGTCAATTGGTCACTTTGTGTCAAATGTGATTGAGCCATGGAATGCATGAATGGGTGTTGAGTGAATCATGGATTGATGGTTGTCAAGGAATGGTTGGTTAGTTGTACGGGTTACCAACCAACTTCATCCCAGTCAATCAAGGTGTAGACATGAATTGGGTGAATGCCGGTCAGTACTCATGGAAGGTGTACAGTAAGTATTAGCAGCGCTAGATCCACTTTGGTAGGCGCTGCTGCTGTCACAGTATTAGGCGCCAAGCTGGACGGACCTACTACGATGCGCTCTGCTGCATCACATCATCGGGCTGCAGATTTTCGGAGCAAGCCAAGCCTAAAACAACATTATGACAAGCTCTCGTCCTTGCTTAAGCTGATCAACCTCGAGCAGCCTAACATTGCCGGGTTGCAAGGGATATTTTCATAGATCCTTGTTCAGAGCCCAATCGCGCGGAATTGGCCGGCTTTTGGTTCTGCATAAGCAAGAAAGCACAAAAAGTAATATAGCCCTGGATTGCCTTGAGCGGACGAGTGAAACTGGGAGGCGCTCGTGGGCCTTTTTGTGAGACCTCTCTGGTAGAGGGTACTCCTCGAGGACCGGTGCAGGCCCCACTGTCATGTAGCTCAAAGGTGTGTTCCATATGGAGTAGTACCGAAAGAGCGGGGTTCACACGCATCACAGCCGTACCTTTTTATCGGCAAGCCGGCCCATCATGTGTCAACGCTCGTGACGACTAAGCTTGGGCAGTGGTGGGTTTAAATTGGTGTGCGTGCCCACCTTCATCGACGGCACATGGCTAAAGCCTACCTTCCAGGGGTGACAACTTATTCTCGTGATGGCTCCTCCCCATCCTCACCTTTCCTATCGTTCCCCTCGCGGCCTTTGCATGTTTTAGTTGTCATACACGGCTACACTTCTGTGGTCCTTTACTTCTCTCTCTTTCGTAAATACCTTACCTATCTTTTTTTTTTTCTTTTTCTTTTTTTTTTTTCTTTTCTGCTCACCACCCTCCCTGCCTCTTCTCTCCTTCTCGCCCCCTCTCTTACGTCCTCTCGCTACTCCCGCCCTCGTTCTATGCGCCGTTTTCTTGTTAATCGTCGCCTCTCTCGCATCTCCAATGCTTGCGCTCGGCCTGGTTCCTCAGGATGGCCACCATCGAGCCACGGCTAATGCATTTGCTGAACGACAGTAAGAGCAGTCATGATCCAAACGAACTTCCGCCTTTACAGTCGTTCCCGATCCCCAAGGGCTCAGCTGTGCACGTGTCGCTTCCCTCGCTCAGCCTAGAAATCGACCAGCGTGACGAGCAATTTGCCGTGAAGCTTCCTGCCGGACCGCCGCTCCACCACATACCTCCATTCTCGACGTTAAATTCCCTCGACGACAGTGCTTCGGCGCAACACATCCCGCCGTTGTCCTTGGTTGAGGCATCTGAGGACACGCCCTCATCCCAGCAGATCCCCCCTTTCTCGACTTTCGAAAGTCTCGACGATGCGCCTCATCGAGTGGGTCCTCCGACCCGGCTCCCAAACCCCACCTACGTCTTTGATGGGCCAGCTCGAATTCCGCAAACAGCCAACCAGTCCATACGTGCCCTCTTAGGAGATTCCAGCCCTGTAGAGTCTTCGTCTCACTCGCTTCGCAAAATACTCGACGACCTGCCGCCCGAGCTAGGTATTCATGATGATGCCACAACCAAGAAGCGGCATCGGGCTTTGGCCGGCAAGGAGGATTTTGTGCAGCTTCCTCAGCCTCTCAAGAAACAGAAATCGGCCCAGCAGGTGATGCCGCCTATCATCAATGGCCTTCACGAACCACCACCTAACGCGGCTGTCTTTCCTCCAATTTCTTCGGTAGAGTTCAGAAATGGCGACCATTCGCTGAGCCTGAGACCACTCAAAGACCTGGGTCATATTCCAGAGGACAGGCATGCGCCGGTCACGCCAACTGAAGACAAGACAGCACAGCCAGCTGTCAAGACCAGACGCAGGACCAAGCCCAGGCGGAAGTGGACAGAGGACGAGACGAATCATCTGCTGATCGGAGTTAGTCGCCATGGGGTTGGGAAGTGGACTAGTATTTTGGAGGACCCTGATTTTCAGTTCAACGATAGGACTGCTGGTGACCTCAAGGACCGCTTCCGCACCTGCTGTCCCGATGAATTAAGGGGCCAGATTAACGGTGGTGGTGGTGGTGCAAGCAAGGGAAGGGCTTCTCAGGCAACTACCACTTCGCCTACCTATTCAACTGATACCCAGGTGAGAACCAAGCGGACTCTGATGCTTGAGAATATCCTCATAGGGAATGATTCTCAGGCAGAACACGACGCTTCAAACATTAGTCCTGCAAATGCCACGGCAGCCAGCACCAGCACGTCACCTGTCTCTTCGTCATCACAGCCCCAACCAAAAGCATCAGGGGATGCATCCCAGAAACCCCGAAAGAGTCGAGCTCACCGGAAAAAGCTTGAGGATCTTGCTGAGCTTGGAATCAGCGGTCCATTCAAAAAGTCACACCGGCGCGAGCGAAGGCCCTTTACCGAACAAGACGACAAGGAAATATTGGAAGGAATCCATCGGTACGGCCCAGCTTGGACCAAGATACAGAGGGACGAGGCTTTCAATTTGTCAAGTCGTCAGCCAACTGATCTCAGAGACCGCGTGCGCAACAAGTATCCAGATATCTACGCCAAAATAGAGAAGGGAGCGTTTCAGATCATCAAGGAGCCAAACAACAGCCATCGTAACAATCTCATGGAGCCCACGGTGAACACGACCATTGAGAATTCGCTCACTTCGGTGAACAAACCTGGAGGGTCGTCTCTAGAATCTCAGCTGAACCGCACAGGTTCCAAAGAAAACCTCCCCAAATGGTCGTTGCAGCACTATGCACACGACATGTCGGAGACGAGCACAATGGGTCACCATGACCAACAAGGATCAACACTCCCCGGAAATTCAGGGGAAATGGACATTTCTAGGCTGCTTCTAGACGACACGCAGAAATGACCCCTATCACGCAATTGGTTTTTCAACCCGGCCATTTCCGTTTCATGGGGAGAATTTTGTGTGGACGCAAGCAATTCTCCCCAATGAAGTGTGACTGAGTGAGCGTCCTTGTTATGACAAACATCCCATTGCATCATGCATTTATTGTTGCCATCAGGCTCAAGTTGCTTTTTCAAGCTACAGCAAATGCTTTTCGAAGCAAAATTCCTGGAAGTGTTTCCAGTCACTCAACACGGGTGTTACCATCCTCAGTATTGTTCTTATGACGCGGATATACAGGCGGACAGGTTTCGCCGGCCCGTTCCATCAGCCTTGTTGCTCTATTCTCTATTTCTTAATACCTTCTGTCGAGTTCGCTGTTTCGAGTTTGTATCTGCTTTTATTTCCTTATATTCTGTCTTTTCTGGATACTAGATTGGAGGCCTCAAAGGCCAGTGTGAACGTACTTTTCTTTTCAGCTGGGAAACGGAACTTCTAGAAAAGGACGAATTCTGTCGTTACAGGTACAGGAACTGAAAGGGTGTACTGTCTTTTGCGAAAAAAAATTCCCCTCGGAGTCGGGGTTGGACACACGGAAACTGAGAACAGGGCAAGGTCGCAAGACCGAGGTTTACATTAGATACGAGAGCAATCTCACAGACCACGCCGGTCACTTGTTGCAATTGAGCGAGTTTTGCCTTTCTGCACACGGACCTATGTCGAATAGCCCAGTGTTCATGATCACCTTTATGCATACAAATATGCCCATTTTTAACTCTTTTCTTTNNCTTTTTTTTTTTTTTTTTTTTTTTTTTTTTTGCTTTGAGACGTCATTGTTGACGAGAAGCCATATACGTATATTTCAACCCTTACCCTGGACCGAGCGAGTAGTAATTCATTCGATCACGTGAGCGAGCGCCTTAGCAGATTCAACCTGGTTGAGCCTCTGATTGCCGAGGTCACGTGACCAAGCAAAGAGACGCGCCACGTGATTTACACACGGTCTGTGCACGGCGGGGCTTAGCTAGGGCTCCCGCGAAAGTTCGTACACCAAGATCAAAAGTTTCCCACCTTTGTGATCTGACGGAACTCTCATCGTTGACTTTTCCTCCGCCACTCATCAAACAACAGACATCGTCAAACAACAGTCAAAATGGGCAGAGGACCGTAAGTTATACACTCCTATAATGCAGTAAAGCTGTCTGGTCATTGTTGAAAACCAGATTGCTATTCTACCAACCGACCACATGGGACATGAAATACTAATATGCGTTCGACCACCACAGTAAGAAGCACCAGAAGCGCCTTGCCGCGCCTTCGCACTGGCTGTTGGACAAGCTCAGCGGTGTCTACGCCCCTAAGCCTTCGCCCGGTCCGCACAAGCAGCGCGAGTGCCTGCCGCTCATCGTCTTCATCCGCAACCGTCTCAAGTACGCCCTCAATGGCCGCGAGACCAAGGCCATTCTGATGCAGCGCCTGGTCAAGGTTGACGGCAAGGTCCGCACCGACTCGACCTACCCCGCCGGCTTCATGGACGTCATTTCGATCGAGAAGACTGGCGAGAACTTCCGTCTCATCTACGACACCAAGGGACGCTTCACCGTCCACCGCATCCAGGCCGAGGAGGCCGAGTACAAGCTCGGCAAGGTCAAGCGTGTTCAGCTCGGCCGCGGCGGGATCCCATTCTTGGTTACGCATGATGCCAGAACGTGAGTTCTTCCATCTATCAGCCGTTGGACCAAGCTTTGGTCGATCCCCAGGGTCCTCTCGGACCGCCCGAGCCCTCAAATCTTTTCCGATCTGAAGTCTTGGGCTGGGAGAGCGAGAGAGACTTTTGGGGACGGAACGGCTGGTATGTATTCTGCAAGCTTGGTTTGATACTAACATGTGTCCCGTTCGTAAATAATAGCATCCGCTACCCCGACCCTCTGATCAAGGTCAACGACACTGTCAAGATCAGCCTTGACACTGGCAAGATCACCGACTTCATCAAGTTCGACACTGGCGCCCTCGCCATGGTCACTGGTGGTCGTAACATGGGTCGTGTTGGTGTCATCACCCACCGTGAGCGTCACGATGGTGGCTTCAACATTGTGCACTTGAAGGATGCCATTGACAACACTTTCACCACTCGTGAGAGCAACGTTTTCGTCATCGGCACTGAGAAGCCCTGGATCTCCCTGCCCAAGGGCAAGGGTGTCAAGCTCACCATCGCTGAGGAGCGTGACCGCAGGCGTGCCCAGACCATCGCCGGCCACTAAATTGGTCGCGATGGCACTCGGATTGGTTTCTGCATTTGGCTTGGGTGATATCAAAAAAGAAGGTCATGGGTTTACATTACGGTCACGGAGTCCAGGATGGCGCTTTGTTTTTCCATAGGGCATGATATGCTAGCTTCTAAGTCGAGAGACTTGTTCACTGATATTCCCCTCTTCCACTGAGGAGAGACGAGGATGATGAAATGTCCAGTTTAATGAAGAACCATCCGGATCCCCATCCAGTGTTGCTGTCGCCTTTGTTGCATTGAGTGCGAACTCTTTACCGTGAGTGGCTTCAGCGTAGCAAGCTATTGCGCGGGTTAAAATAGCTCGACAGCTTCAGCTGAGGCGCCGTTCAAACGACAAACAATGCACGCGACGGTAATGTGGTGCAATTGGGCTACAAGAAGCAAGCAGTACGTCACACCATGACCTCAACAAAAAGGATTCAATAGCTTAGCTGGCCCATCGCAATGCATAAACGGAGAACAGTCGGTAAGGCGCCTTGCTTCAGGGCTAGTTGCACTCGTTCGTGTAGGAGTCTAGAATTAGACGCTGGTGGTGTTTGTGCAGCGGTATATTAACTGTTTTCAGCAACTCCCCTCGCCGGTTTAAATCAGCCGCTCCAACTATGCAGTTGTTACCCGGGCCACCACGCCATGTCAAATTCAGTGTGTTACATCTTCTTGGCCAAATTTTCAGGAACAACCAATAGACATCTGCCGGTTATCGGACTCTTTACCGACGAGACCTGCTTACCTTGCTTTTGTCCCCCTCATAATTACCTAGGTAGATCCCTGACCCAGTTTCTGTCCACCGTGAAGTCCCAGAGCATCGGCGAGAGCGAACCGAATTGTTGACTAGCTTGACACATCAAGTCACTGTAGTCAATGGGCGCCCGGGACGTCCGACCGCATACTAGCTCGATCTTGCACGAATTCCGGATGCAAGCACTGCAAGCACAGAGCTGTCGAGAAGGAATGCCGAGCTTGTCGTGTCCCCAGACCGTTTTCGGCGCTCACCCATGCTATGTCCCACACCTTGCCCCATTGTCAGATGGGGGAACTTGGGGTATTGACGACAAACATGGATCCCAGGGTTGTCGGCTCCGGGTTGAACACGCCCATCTTGTCAGCTTTGAGTTGATTTCAAACCGTTTTATTGTAAATCTATTTATTCAAATTTATTAGCATGCTTGACAAACAATAGCTGACGGAACAATCTCGTCTCTGGGGCATGCCTGTAATACTGCTTTCCTGCTTGCTTGCTGTTGTCTCTCCTGGCAGAATCTTGCTTGCTTGACCTGCGTTTATTCTGCTCGCCAATATGTCGGTCAACTTCCTGGCTAGGGCGTCAAGGCAGTCAGTCCGGAGGGTGGCAACAGGAAGCCGCAGCGAAGTAATCACACTACTTCGGGCCCGGCGGTACGCCTCGAGCAGCACTGCTTCGTCGACTGGGCAAAGCTCGTCGGGATCAATAGGCACCTCGTCTGTAGTTGCCGTAGCTTTGGCCGCTGGTCTCATCGGATATGGCGCCGCAGTATCTCTCGGCGCCGGCGGTACTGTCCGGGATGATACCCCCATCATACATGACAGTAGGTTGCCGACGCCCAAGTATGCAAGCCTGGCGGATATGAACAAGGTATGTCTGGCTAGAGATGGTCAACAAAGGCGATGCCACGGGCCCCAGCTTTGACTGACGGAGGATGCAGGCCATTGACGAGATACGGCGTGAGCTGGGCGACCACGACATCATCTCGACGGACCCAGACGACCTCCACGCGCATGGGTACTCGGAGTGGTCAACCGTCAACCCGACGACCCTCCCCGTAGCCGTGGCCTACCCGCACAGCACCGAGCAGGTTGCCGTAATCGCCCGCATATGCAACAAGCGGCGGGTGCCGCTGATTCCGTATTCTGGAGGAACGTCGCTAGAGGGCAACTTCTCGGCGCCGTTTGGCGGCGTCAGTGTCGACTTTGCATTTATGGATAAGATCTTGCGGTTCAGCAAAGACGACATGGATGTCACGGTGCAGCCGAGTATAGGGTGGCAGGACTTGAATTCACAGCTGCTCAAGATGGATGCGGGGCTGTTCTTCCCAATCGACCCCGGCCCAAGTGCAAAGATTGGTGGAATGGTGGGCACCAACTGCTCGGGGACGAACGCCGTCAGGTATGGTACCATGAGAGACTGGGTCATCAACTTGACAGTTGTGCTGGCTGACGGGTCGGTCATCAAGACGAGAAAGAGGCCGAGAAAGTCGTCTGCCGGGTATAACCTCAACGGTCTGTTTGTTGGGTCCGAGGGCACCCTTGGTCTCGTGACTGAAGGTACTGTTTGTCTGGATTGTTGCTCCTCTGTAGAATGTTGTATTTTGGAAGTTACATGCTAATCCCCTCTTCCCCAACAGCCACTCTCAAGCTTGCAGTTATTCCAGAAGAGCTCTCGGTAGCTGTCGTTACCTTCCCCTCGATCCGTGACGCGGCAGCGGCAGCAGCCGGTGTGATGCAAGCCGGAGTTCCAGTAGCGGCCATGGAGATCATGGACGAGGTGCAGATGCGGGTGGTGAACCTGAGCGGGGCGACGGCGCCTCGCAAGTGGCAGGAGACGCCGACGCTCTTTTTCAAGTTTTCCGGGACCAAAGCGGGCGTCAAGGAGAACATAGGCCGGGTGCAGCAGATCACCAAGGCCAACAAGGGCAGCAACTTTGAGTTCGCCAAGGATGAGCGCGAGCAGAAGCTGCTGTGGTCGGCGCGCAAGGAGTCGCTGTGGTCGATGCTGGCGCTGCGCAAGGAGGGCCAGGAGGTCTTTAGCACTGACGTTGCCGTGCCGTTCTCCCGGCTGGCGGACCTGATCGAGGTCAGCAAGCGTGACATGGACAATCTTGGACTTTTTGCGAGCATTCTGGGCCACATTGGTGACGGCAACTTTCACGAGAGCATCATGTATAACCGTGGGGATCCGGTAGAGAGGGCAAAGGTCGAGGACTGCGTCAAGAACATGGTCAGCAGAGCTCTGGAAATGGAGGGCACTTGCACGGGTAGGTTATGGCCCTACATTCCTCTCCCATATAAATAGCCTTTGGGGGCAAGGTTTGGCTAACTGACGGTGTTGTAGGTGAACATGGCATTGGCTGGGGTAAGAAGGGATCTCTTTTGGCTGAGCTGGGCCCAGGGACCGTTGGAATTATGGTATGTTTGTTTGCTCTCCGATTGTGGCTCTTCCCAGTTGTTTTGGTGGGTGAACGCCACTTTCTTGGTCCTGCTCCCGAACTAACTTTACCCTCACTTGGGCTTTAGAAAGCCATCAAGGCCGCATTGGACCCCCATTGGATTATGTGAGTTCCAGAACCCGTCCTTGCCTGCCCTTTGATGGTTGTTGTGTGTCAAGAAGGCATAACTAAACAATTCGGACAACAATTTGCAGGAACCCCGGCAAAATTTTTGATAGACACGACGGTGATAAGTCCCAGTCTTGATAGGTCGTTTGGCTTGTTGACTCTGGACCTGACCAACCGTTGACATATCTCGTGCAGCTTTTCTCTAGCAAATTAGCAAGCAAAACGGCTGCATTCAGGCTTACGTGCTGCTTCCTTGTCTTATAGCTAAAGCTTTAACGCCGAGCATTTGCTTGCCTTTTCTACATAACCTTGACCCAAAGATATTTCTGAGAGGCTGCCTGGTCTTTTGGTGTTTCCTCTCAGGATAGATAATTAAGTTCATGTCGCAAATAGCAGCCAACAAACACACAAGCAGCACACGACCGGACTCTGGTTCTGTCGATAGTTCTCCTCACCTTCCTTCCTTCCTTCTTTGTTCGTCACGGACAGCCGCAACTGAGCGTTCTTCTGGTGATGCCAGTACAAATTTGGCAAACTCACCTGCAAGCCGATCCTTCCTTATCCCAACCCAAATTTTGATCTGATTTACTCAACCAAGACGATTCTTTGGGTGCTTCTCACTTTCACGTTAGCTTCCTATCCTGCCTTGCTTGACTCATCTCAACCGCAACAGAAAAAAAGAAGAAAAAAAAACAACAAAAGAAAAAAAAAAAAAAAAAAACATCAAGATTGATCCTGAACTCCTTTCTCTTTATACTGGGTCCCTCATCTGAGTGGAAGTGGCTTCTGTGGCTCTGTTTCGTCAGTATCAAATCATTGGCTGCACTCTGATTTGCTCGATCCATCAAATCCGTTGCCGACACAGAATAGCAGGTACGTAATGCACCCGTCTCACCACTTCTGTTCGGGATAGCTATCAAAATTCTTGAGACTGACTCTTGTTGAGCTGACTTGGAGTGACATTTTGCGCCTGACAGATTAGGTTGTTGGGTATTTACCCTCTCCCTGTTCAGACATTCAGGCAGCGTCCATGGTGATAGCACGTCAAGATGGACATCCCAAAAACACTGCCATCACAGAAATGCGGTGGTCTTAGTCCAACAAGGCGCGGTCCAAGGCCCTTTCAGCACTCAGCAATCTCCCACATTGGTGTTCCAGTGGAACGATGGAAGGACTATACTTCCATGGAGCTCAAACTGTTTGGGCTTCCTATGAACATCACCACTTGGGAAATCTGGCGTGCTTTTGATCTTCAGGGTGACGTCCTTGCTATCGACATCTTCGAGGGAAAATTCGGGTCCATGGCCAGGGTCCGCATTACACCACCACTCACGGACCTGTGGCATGGAAGACTTGAAATCCGCCGCGATGTACAACCTATGGTCGTCTCACGCGTGGAGATCGATCCCCGTGGGTTTAAGTTCCAAAATGAAATCAGGAGTCCACTCAACAATCCGGTTCCATCCGAAAAATCTATCCGGGCATCGAGCCTCTCCGTCGGCTTAATGACTGACAAGACCTGCATGTTGGTAATGGGAACTATCAAGCCGCTGCAAAAGCCCGGTGACTTGAAACTCGAGATCAAGTTCTCAAGGAGAAGGCTCAAGCTCTTCTTTACGTTAGCGCTATTAGACACGCAGGATCCCTCCAAGAACTCCTACCGTCACTTTCGCTATCAAATCGACGTCCACTTTCGGAGCATCACCAAACTACTTCGAGTCAACATCAACCAAGATAGCTGCTTTTTGCTCATGCCGCTTGAATGCCCTCCCGAGTTCTTTCGTGAGATCGACAACAAACGCATCACGCATGACGATGATAGCCTCACATGGTCTTCTGTCATGATCTGGCAAAGACAAGTTTACTTTCGGGATGAGCCTCAACTGACTGATGATATGCCCCTTGGCCTCAATGAAGAGCATGCTCAGTTCATGGACCTTGGTCGTTGGACTACTTACCGCATCGAGCTTCCCATTTGCGAGTGGAGTGCCATGGAGCGCTATCTAAGCGATTACGGAATTGCCACCCAAGAACTTCCGGGTTTTGACTTTGAAAGCCCCGATGACCATCCCACAGTCCTCTGGGACCATCTGGAGAAGCCGCTGACCCCTGAAAGTGATAACTATGGACTTGAAATGCTTTTTTCTTCCACCAAGGTCCAGTTGACCTGGGAGGTCAGGTATCAGCTTGAAGCATGCATTTCTCATCATATGCTGGCCGAGCCCAACATTACCCTTGAGTTTCTTGAGAAACTTTCCGAAATGAGGCCCACCAAGGCCAGGATCATGCTCGAGTATCTGGTTGATAGAAATGTCAAGCTATTTGATCCTATGCAACTTTTCAAGGATGAATCCGCTTGCACTTACTGGCCAGATATCACGCCGGAGGAGCTTCCACAGTACTGCACCATGACACGAAAGGTTACTGTCACCCCGTCAACGATGTATTTGAGTAGTCCTATGGTTGAGACCACAAACAGGGTCCTAAGGCACTACAGCGAACACAAAGATCGTTTCCTACGTGTCCAGTTCACGGACGAGCTCTTAACTGGACGCCTTCATGCGTCCAATGACTTGGGCGTTAATGACGAAATCTTCAATCGAGTGTACCGCACCCTGAAGAATGGCATTCACATTGGCGATCGACACTACAAGTTTTTAGCATTCGGATCATCGCAGATGCGGGAGAATTCTACCTACTTCTTTTGCGATACCGGCGACATCACTTGTGATAGCATCCGCGCCTGGATGGGCAGGTTCAGTCACATTCGTAACGTTGGCAAATATGCGGCACGTTTGGGGCAGTGTTTCTCGACCACACGGAGTATTGACAGGGTGGCAATGCCCTGGATCAAGACCATTCCAGACGTTGAGAGGAATGGATACTGCTTCACAGATGGTGTTGGCAAAATCTCCAGCTTGTGGGCAGTTGTCATTTCAGAGAGCCTGAAGCTGAGCTATATCCCTTCGGCCTTCCAGTTCCGCATGGGCGGCTGTAAGGGTGTTCTAGTGGTGTGGGACGACGTGAAAGGCCAGGAGATTCACATACGCCCTTCCCAGCTCAAGTTCGAAACTGACCATAGCCGCCTTGAAGTAATTCGCTGTTCTCACTTCTCCGTGGCGTCTCTTAACCGACAAACAATCTCCGTTTTGACTTCCCTGGGGATCAAGGACGAAGTATTTGAAAGCATGCTGGCAGAGCAGCTGACAAAATACAATAGGGCGATGGAAGATGCGGCAGCGGCTACAGCTCTCCTGACCCAGTACGTTGATGAAAATCAAATGACTAACACCCTTGCCCAGCTTGTCAAAGCTGGCTTTATGGAGTCGCATGAGCCTTTTGTCTGCACCATGCTGCGCTTATGGAGGACTTGGTCCGTCAAGACTCTCAAGGAAAAGGCGAGACTCGTTGTCGAGAAAGGTGCCTTCGTTCTTGGCTGTGTCGATGAAACCAAGACCTTACAAGGTCACTTCACCCAGATTCCCGCCAGTCCAAACCAGCGGCCCCGCCTCAACGGCAATATGAAGCTGCCTGAGATATTCCTCCAGGTCCCCGACGGCCCTGGTGGTGACTATAAAGTCATCACCGGACTGTGCCTAGTTGGCCGCAACCCTTCCTTGCACCCTGGAGACATCCGCGTCGTCCAGGCAGTTGATACCCCTCAATTGCATCACATCAAGGACCTCGTTGTTTTTGCCCAAACGGGAGATAGAGACATTCCTGGCATGTGCTCTGGAGGAGACTTGGATGGGGACGATTTTTTCGTCTTGTGGGATGAGCGGCTCCTCCCTTCGCCTTCGCAGCGCAATTTCAAGCCGGCAAGTTATCATCCGCCTCACTCCCGAGAGCTTGACCGCGAAGTTACGGCGGATGATCTTTGCCAGTTTTTTGTCACATACATGAAGAACTTTTCACTTCCAAGGATCGCTCATGCTCACCTAGCGCAGGCAGACAAATACGGCGCAAAAGACGAAAAGTGTCTGGAACTGGCCGATTTGCACTCGTTGGCGGTTGACTACCCCAAAACGGGAGTACCAGCGGTCATCAGGCCTAGATTGATGCCAAATGAGTTCCCACACTTTATGGAAAAGGGGGGCCGCCAATACCATTCAAGAAACATTCTAGGGAAGCTTTACGACCAGGTCAAACCAGTTAGTTTTCATCCCGCATACGAAATGCCTTTCGACGTCAAAGTTCTCAGCCAGTACGAGAAGCTCGGTCAACATGGGGATCTTGGCCCTAAACTACTCAGAGAAGCAAGAAAGCTCAAAACTCTGTATGATCAGTCGATCATGCGCATTATGGGGCAGCACGAAATCGCCACTGAGTTCGAGGTCTTTTCGGCGTTCGTCCTCGCAAGCCGTCGTGTTGGAAGTCAGTACAAACTCCAAGAAATCGTAGGACAACAGTCAGCCACCCTCAAGATGGTCTTTCAGGAGAAATGCATTGCCGCACTGGAGGCTGCTTCTGGACGAACAGGCATCAAGCCGCGAGACATAGAAGCCCTTGGACCCTTGGTTGTTGCCATGTACAAGGTCACTGACGAGGAAATCAAAATTGCACTGCATGAGTGCAAGACTCGGGGGGTGGCTGCAAACCCCCAGTCTATGCCCTTGATAACGTTTCCCTGGATCTTTGACCAGGTTCTGGTTCAGCTGGTCACTGGTAAATCTAACCTTCCCTGCTCGACCCCTAACCTAAACGCAGGGTCCACAGTCATAGACTTGGACCATCCTGAGCTTCCGATTCGGCTGGGTGATCTCAGCTACCAAGAAATCCATGATATTGAGTATGCGCGCACGCGTGATGGACATGTGATCCACCGTGGCGTGGTCTTGAGCGGTCTCTTTCGTGCCGGAGAGGGTGGCGACGACTATGCTTACGATCCTGACTTGCAACCTGATACGGACAAGCCCGAAGATAGGGACGATGAGCTGACGCACCAAGAACCCCAAAACAGCTTGATTGCATTGCAGGCAACTGAATCAACCACATACAAGGTGCGTGCTAAATGCAATACCGAGTAGACCCCCTGGAAAGCCTGGCTATTCAACTTGAATTTGTCTTTTCCCATTACTTGCTAATTTTCTGGTTTGCTATGCTGTGTAGCCGAAAAATGAAAACTATGACCTGCTGTCTGGTATTAGCTTCATAGCATCTCATGATTTGCAGGAAAACAATACGGCGTCTCTATGTTCTGCAAGTGAAAAGCGGACGGCAGCAAAATCTGTGGCTACGTCAGCCATGGCGGCGGCGACGAAGAAGGGAGTAGATATGACCAATGGCAGCAGAGATTTAATTGAACTCGGGCAGAAATTGGCGTCAACCAAGCCTGAGACAGCTGTCGACCGACTATTGAGCATGTTCTCAGACGACTGAGCTGCATGAAAACTCGGACGGGTACAGTTCTGTGCTTTACTGTATCACCACTTTGACGGTAAGCTCCCCTTCGCCTAGATTTTTTTGGGCGGGGTCCCAACAGGCTCAAGGGACCCTGCCCGGTACCAAGTTTCAAATCCAAGCTCAGCTCTACGATGGCTCCGTGAAGCGGCATGGGATCAAGACAAAGTATTCGAAAGTGTTGTAATATAGGTGGAAAACAAGAGAAGGGATGAATCGGGGGATTCTTGCCTGATACCAAAAGGAGCGAAAAATGGAGATATGGCGGCATGGGCTGCAGAAAAGGAACGGGGAGTTCAAGACGGATTCTACTGACACTGTAGTGTAAATAACATATTGTGAAGCAGCCAGTGAATCTGAGCTTGCACTTTGCATCAAACCTCATCATTTCGCAACACATAGATCGCTTCTGATGACCCATTTCTCTCCACTGGTTACTTCTCTTCCCTCGTGCTGGATGGCATCCACATGTCAGCTGGGAGAAGTAGAAGATGAAAAAGGACTTGTAGGGAGGCCGGGGTCGTTTTGAAGGGATAAAAGGGGCAGAAAGAAACAATAACCAGAATGTAGAGAAGGTTGGGGGGGCGGCAAACTTACCAGCATGCAGTCGTTACCATGTTTGTGAAGGAGAAGGAGACCTGTTTGAGGTGCCACAGCAATCTCCTCCTTTCTGCTGACGCGATCGTTGGGGTAGAAGACGGTCTCACCGCCACTGCACTGATCATCGCCTCCTGCCGTGCCTGTAAGGTAGAGGAGAAGGGTCCAGGTAGTTCTGACGGCAACAGATAGTGGGTTGCTGATGGTGCTACTGCTGGTCCCGGAATCTTGCGATCGGGTGGGGGCAGGATCTAGGGTGAACGTGTTGGAATCGTCGTCTGCGTTTGGGTACCGATTGTTCGAGTGGTTTTTTTTTTTCAGTATTTTTCATTCTGTTCCATTCCCTGTTCCAAGACATGGGGAGACAAGGGGTGCAAGGGGTCGGGAGGGTCTGTGTGTGACGGAACATATGTAAGATGAAGGGAGCGGTAGACTGTTCAGCCTCCAGACCCAAGCCTCGGTTTCTTTGGACTCTTTGGGCTTGGGCAGTTATACATGAGGGAGGGCAGCATGCGATAAAAAGATTGAGAAAAAGGGAGAAGATAGACGTAAACATACAGTGTGGTGCAAAATGTTGACCTTTGGTATAGCGATATACACGGATGTTGGGCGACAGTCCTACTACATTCCCGCCCCTAGAAGCATACAGATTGGCTTACAGTCAGTTTGACTATCAAGTTATAGCAGCACAAAGCTTTCCTATAGTAGACGGAAAGGCCTGATATCCCATGGAATATTTGGCAAAGGGCCTTTGGAAGGCAACAGAGTGGCTACGAAAACTGACAAAAAAAAAAGAAAAAAAAAAAAACACTGACCAAAGACTGAGGCGCCCGTCAGCTGCATCGTCATCGTGATCACGATCATCATCACCACCATCATAATCATCACCAGGTCTACCAGTCAACGCCTCCTTCAAGCCCGTCTGCAGCCAGAGCCTAGCGGCAAAGTCAGGGTCGTTGACCTGGAACCTGTCGTTCTGCCTGACCGCCTCTCCCTTCTTGGGACGGACGGGAGTCGTGACGAGGGGCAGGGTCTTGAGGAAGGCTACGTAGTCCCTGCACAGCGAGCGCGGGAAGAAGTTGTGCAGGACCACGACCTTACCCGGCACTATGGTGTCGAGGGACAGATCGGATACAGGCAAGGGAGGCTTGAAGACGGGCCATGCTGGTGGTTGTTGGGTGTCTTGTTGTTGCCGTTGCTGGGATGATGATGATGATGATGACTGTGACGTTGCTGGTGCATGTGCTTGAGATTGGCCCCGGGCGGTGGCTTTGGCCAGGGCCTGTTTCCGATCCTTTGGCATGGTGGGTGGGTATGATGATTGATGGGAAATGAATGAATCGTCGCCCGGGGATTTCACATCTGCGGGGGATCGGAGTATTCTCCGACCTTTGTTTATTTGGCGGGTTTATTCGCTGCGATTTGCTGTCTCGGAGTTAAGTGTGGCTTGCGTAGCCGAAAGTGTTTTTGTGGATGGAATGAATGATTTTGTGAAATGGAGCCTTGAGCGGTAGGAATGGGGGGTGCTGTCGCACCACT
The DNA here is from genome assembly GCF_004337985.1 of Pyricularia pennisetigena. Lineage (NCBI taxonomy): Eukaryota > Fungi > Ascomycota > Sordariomycetes > Magnaporthales > Pyriculariaceae > Pyricularia > Pyricularia pennisetigena. The sequence continues at coordinate 36,374 of NW_021940919.1, read as the reverse complement.
GTAATTCGTCCCAGTTGTGGTAATATACTCCGCCAAGTATAGTTTTGGCAAGCAGAAGAAAGCTCAGGCTTGCGGAATCCATGGTCCAGATTCGCACTGCACGCCATTTTAGGCCAGCTCTATTGTGGGGAAGTATGATAGCCCTCAAGCTGAGCAGTTGCGGTTGCAACTTGCTTTTGGCGGCCATTTAAATCTGAACAACCAAAATCATCCCGTAATTATGAGATATGAACCAGGCCTTTTTTCTTTTTTTCTTTTTTTTTTTGTTATTCTTTTCTTGTTTTCTGTCGACATCGTCCAGTGCCCACAGCTTATCTCTGATCTCACTTACCAAGCATAGCTACAACCCAACCCAACACTCTCAGCTCGACTCACCCATTCACCTACTCCATGTCCCATACCTAATTTGAATCACAAAGACGAAATTTCCCATTCTCTATAGCCAAATGAGTTTGATAGAAATAGACAAAGTTGAATGTTACACATGGCAACTCCTCTCTGGAGTCCGAAAAGGGGTTAACAGGCGAGAGCTCAGCAATAGCACGGCCCTGAAAGCACTCTCCAGATTCTGCGTCACGGACAAGAATAGGCTGCAGATCGAGGCAGAGCTCGAGGCTCATCTCTTGCCTCTTATCAAGCAGCAGGAGGAGGCACCGCCACCAAAGTCAAGGACCCAGCCAAGTGTTTTTCCACGTACAAGGCCGCAATGGACAAAGGTCAAGAGGCTGAACCGCATCTGCGCCGAGACGTGCATCAGAACAGCAAATTTGATATCGCTGTCTTTGCGGGCCATCGTCAAGCTTTACCAAACGCTCATTGAACACCCGAATCTCTCCCCTTCGGCCAAGTATCTCGAAGATATTCTATCCTACGTCAGTTGCGCCATTCGCATCTGGGCCGAGACTGTAGACCGGGAAGAATACAGGGGCGTCCGGAGGCCGGAACTGAGGAGAAACGACCGACGGCTTGCGCGAGCAGCCCACATGCAGTACTGCGGTCAAATCTTGTTGACAGTCTGCAGAATGACTTGGCCAGAGGACCAACATGAGGTGAGTTCCGTCCTGCCTGTGATTTTCTTCCTTTGCGCTGAAGTGCTAACAAAGCTCTCGGCACAGTGGATCGAAGAGGAACAGATCATATTCGACAAGGAGGCCGAGGATTTCGCTGAGGCTTTCATCTTTGACGGCAGTCTGACCTACAGGCACATCCTGGAGGGGCGCAAGACAGTGCTCGACAGTGGTCAACCAAGAAAACAGTTCATCATTCTACAGAAACTAGACAGGTTGAGGCATGACGGATTGGTCACCAAGCAGCATTGGTACCAGCCCGACCCAGCGCTGCCGTTCTTGCAAGATTTTTGCCGAGTCCACGAAGAAAGAGACGCGGGGCAAACGGTAAAAGGGGCTTTGGTATAGATGAAATCAACACCGACAAGGCTGATAAATGGACATTTAAAGGGGCGTGAAGAAGGCCAGTAGCTGCCTGAAGATGACTAGGTCATGTCTAACCCAAACATGTTTTGGATTCCTTCAATTGTAATAATCCACAGAGCAACACAAATAAATCTTCGTTCACGGACGTTAGCGTTCACCCCGGCACGTTGGAGGCGACAAACACGGCGGGGGTTTGGCTGCAGTGGCGGATGCGGAATCTTTGGGTGCGGTGGAGGATGTGGCCTAGGCGGCTGCGTTCCTGGTTGCCCTCTTGGATTATGTGGCGGATTGGGTTGTCTGATCCCAGGCGCATGTGGAAACACCCAGGGTCGCGACGGCCGCGACGTCAACGACCAGTGTGAGAAGCAAGTCACCGCATGCTTGTACTCACCTCACCTGACAACTAGCTACGGTGCTTGGTATATGGCATCGTCGACCAGCACAACAGAAGCAAGCAAACCAAACCCCCTACACGGAAGTGCCCCTCTGTACATGGGACCTGCGGTGACTCAGGCTTGCCGGTCAGCACCGGCGGCCAGTGCGGTTCAAACGGGCATATCTGCGCCGGATTCGGCTTCGGCGACTGCTGCTCGCAATGGGGCTATTGTGGAAGCACCGACGACTACTGCGGGGCGGGATGCCAGTCGAAGTTTGGTAGCTGTAACGCGAGGCCAGACATCACGACCGACGGGACCTGCAGCTCCAACAGTGATCCCGAAGGCGCAAGCTGCGCTGGATCAGGATTTGGCGATTGTTATTCAGAATGGGGTTATTGTAGAAGCACAAATGCATACTGCGGAACCGGATGCCAGTCGGCCTTAGTTCTTGTGCCAGTTTTTGGTTTCTGGACGGGGGTTGTCGCTGCACAAAGGCGATGCTTCGGTGGGTTGTATATAAAAAAAAAAAATAAAAAAAAAAAGAATGGCAACACATCACAAAACACATTCAATGCAGTCCTTAAATCACAACTTGACGGGTACTGACACGGAATACTGTGCATTCATGGAGTAGTGGGGCCCGGCAGCTTTCATCCAATAACAGTGTTGTTCCAAGCTCATCCTGGCTAAATCCGTAACCCACTTTAGCTGATGGGTCCTGACCTCCATTGGAGCATAGGCCCAAATTTTGTTTGTCGTTTGAGCTTCACTGAATCTGAATCTGAATCGGAGCTCAGAATGCGGAGGTACCCAGTTTAGCTAGAGGTCATCGAGCTCCACCGTCGCTAAATTACAATTTCCGCCGCCATCACGGTCACACCTCTTTGATACCTCAGCAAGTCTGTCGCTTGTTTCAATGCATCAATCCTGATCGACCACGACCATCAACCATGGGCTTCCAGTGGCGCTTCCCATCCGAGCCGGCAGGAGCGAACTCGACTTCACGCGCGTTACAAGACCCAGAGCTGCAGCAACAACTGGAGCAGCTCAAGCAGATTCGAGAAAAAGAACAAAGGCTTTTGCAAGAACGCCGAGAGTCACTGAACACCTGGTTTGGCCCTCGATCCTTCAGACAGCTCGGCCTCTTCTTCGCAGGTGCGGGCTTCCTTGCCTGCACCGTCGGCATCACGCGCCGCGCCGTCCTCCGCAAGCAGGTGACCGCGGCACCAAAGTTCTTTTCGCCCAGTAAATACATCAAACCGGAGCCGCGCGTCGATGCTCAGGGTAACAAAACCAAAGTTATCGACCCGGAAGCTGAAGGGGGTCCACTTGCTGTCCAAGCCCTGGGCCTGGCAACGTTGAATGTCTTTAGTTTTGCCATAATGATGACGGGCGGCCTGAGTTGGGCCTTTGACATATCGAGTATTGATGATCTTCGCGTCCTGGCAAGGAGGAAGATACACGCTGGGGAAGGCGATCCAGATCCGGGGGGTGAAAAGGAGATTGAGGACTGGATGTCCAACATGATGCTACGCAGCAAGGATTCAAGTGACCAAGACACCGCCGCAGATGGTACTGCTATCACGGAGCCGGCACCATAGGACAAGCTGAAGGAATGATTTGGCGACGTAGCTGAATACCGCCGAATGCTGTCCATCCATACCATCAACTCTCAGCCGTGACACAAGCTGAAAAATAACATGAGACAATTCTGTCCAATCACACGCTTTCTGAAAGCCACCAGGGCATAGGCAACTGCAAATCGACAAGTGTTTGCAATGGCAGCAAGCAGCGGTGAAGACAAAAACTCCAATCTTCATTCATATCTAGGCATCCATGTTCAGGCCCGGTCAGCCCGGAACCTTTCTTCCTGTCCTGCCCTACTTGCATGTTATAATTGTCATTATATGTATTGCTTTTTTAAACAAGGGTCCTTCGTCAGGATTACAAATGGCACAGAGGGGTTTGTTGTGCGCTAAGAAGACACCTCGAATTGTACTCATTCCGTCTCCCCCCTCCCCATGAAGCTTGCCACAGTCTCGGTATCGTGGCGTTTATTTTATGAAACGCGACTCTCGCATATCCCTGCCGGCATGGAAGGACAAGATTTGATTACAATGGCACACGTAGCAGCTCTCCGGGCGTAGGGCGTTTGTTGCTATGGATTCTGCTATATAATCCAGCTCCTTTCTTCAGCAGCGGCACAGCTTCGTATTCGGTGGGGTTGGTTCCCCAGTTTGCCACAACCAATCGGCCAAAGACAACTCGCAACAGCATACTCGGGCAACTTTCAACACTAGGAATGGATGAATCCCCCCGCGGCGGTGATGCTGCAAGCCAAACATTACAGCCTCTAGCACTACCACCCGTCCTACAACAACAGTCATACTCGATATCGCCATCACAGATATGTACCGATACATATGATGAGGAAGGCGAACTTGAGTATGATGGACCAGGAATTCCTGATGCCTTGAGGGCGATTCTTATCGTGCCCAAGAACCCAATGGAGCCCGTCATGACTATGGCAAAGTCAATCGCAGACTCGTGGGTAGCGGAGCGTGCTTTGAAGGACAAGATAGAGAGAGAAGCATACCTTACAAGCGAAGATGAAGTTGTATGATATACCTCTAAGTTTCTATACTGACTTGGTTTTGTATTTATCGAGCTGACCCCGTATTGCTCGCTACGTTAGATAGACTCCTATGATTTCAATACGGATGAAGGCTCTGACGTCGAATCGGATAGCGTACAGACTCTACCTTCTCCTATAACAGTGCAAGCAGCGTCATTGAGTCCTTCCCAAACGTTGAATGCGCAACCCTTCTTCGCCTCAACGGCATCTGCATCTATTTCCACGGAAGGAACGGCTACGAGTTTTCCCACTGGCTCAAACGCTGAATTTACAGCCTGGGATACTCCTACAACGATACCCGGGTCTTCGTATGGAATCGTAGCTTCAAGTCCAAGCCAGTCTCGAAATACCGCCCCTCTGGACACATCGCAAATGGTTGGCCTGAGTGTAGCAGCCTGGATCCAACCAATGGATTTACCCGAGCCCACAACTCTGGATTCTCCGCTGCATAACTCCATGCAGCAGCCTTTTCGGCAATTTCCATACACTGGGCCGTTTAACCAGAACACCTCTTCTGCTACGGACCATTATGCAAAAGAAAATAGCATGGGTGAGGCCTGTACTTGGCAACCGGAAGACTTATCAGATCAAAACTCGGTCGCAAACCGTCCCATTGCCGATGTTCGATACACAAACCTCGTGGATCACAGAGCTGCCGTCGACTTCATACCTGAACCACCTTTCCATGGGCAGATTAGCTCCAGCGCTATGACATATCAGTCAGGTGTGATGGGCTCCTTTCAGCAGCCAGATGAGCAAACCTGGCCCCAGTCGCAGCAAGATCAAGCACAAGAGCAGCAGCAGTTTGTATTCCCTACAGAGACACCGTTTATTCCCCCGAATTATGAAATGAATGAGGAGACGCGCTGCACATGGATATTTTCATCACCGTCATCGTCCGATTCGGGGCAGGACAAGCTCCCGGGGAGAAGAACGTATGCTGGACCAGCATTGTACGGCCCGGGTTTGGAGGATGCCGCATATACGCAGATGCAGCTTGAGATAGAACAGTACAGACCCGGGTTGGATCATCAATATCAACAGCAATACCCTTGAGATGTAGATCTTCTACCTCTTTTTGGGCTATCTTTCTTCCTCAGTACGCAAGATAAGGGGCTGCCGGTCCGCTTTTCTCGCTTTTTATGCAGCATATGTAAACAGAATTGCCGATATCGTCTAACACATACGACCATACCCACTGGAATATACGGGATCCCGTCCGCTCTCCCCTAGTCAAACCTGTGAGGGCCGAACTAGTACTCAGGTGGGTGACCACTGGGGAATCCTCGGTGTTGTATGTCTTTTGTTTTTTTTTCGCATTTTTTTTCGAACTCAATATTTGTGGGTTAAAAAAAATAGGATTGCTGCATAATTCCGTAACGTGCTATTTTGCATCAAACGTTGGATTTGTTCCCAAATACCAAATTATAATGTTGCTGTACAACATAGATCTGTACATACGACCATACCCATTGGAATACACGGGATCCCGTCCGCTCTCCCCTAGTTAAACCAATGAGGGCAGTCTTAACTGCGAGAGAGCGATGGGAGCCGTTCGACCTACATCCTCAGCCAATAGATGCCCACCATTTCGCGCCCCGCCCCACCCCAGTCCAGAATCCATGAATAAATGCTCCTGGCCGCCACCGATTCCTCGCCGTCATGAGAACGGTTGCCCGTTTTCTGGCCATGCGCGATCATGGCCATAGGACGCTCGATGTCCTCCAGAGAATGGGAGGGGGACCTGCGTCTCGCCGCCCTTTTTCTGAGGATGGCGAGAGCCCGTCACCCTCTTCTCTTCTCGTTCGCAGCCCATTGCCGATTGTTTTGCTTCCACCAGCCATCAGCCATCAGCAAGCAGTGCAATGGAAATTCAATGCGCGGGTTTTCCCATCGTAACAACGCGGCCTGTCCAGTCCTTTAAGGACTCGCAACTCGGGGAACGGGTCGCGCAGTTTGCTTCGAAGTATGCCTCGGCTTTGACCTCAAATAAGCCGTTGCGGGAGAAGCCACGCGCGGATTGTGACAAGTATCGCGATTCACAGGAGCAAGTAATGAAACATTGGAAAGGGTATGCCAGTCTTATTTAAGCCTATTTTGATATAGCAGGCTTTTGCACTACCCAGGTTTGCTTTTGTTCCTACAGTTTAACCTGCTAATTTTAGGATATTCTTTGACGAACAGATTTTTCCATGATGTCGTGCACAAGCTTCAGCCAGACGTTGATCCGGACGAGATCTGGCTTGATCTGTGTCGGGGAGGCCTCACAGCATGCAAAGCGATGGATTACTGCAAATGGTTCCTCGAAGACTATATTGCCCAATCAGCGCGAGAAGTTTGGTCCGATGAGTCCGACGACATGGATATCGAACGGTCGATAAAAAGGAATATAAGCGTTTCGGCTATATGGAGAACTTTAGTAACAGCGGTCGATAATACGATCCTTTATCGGAAAAGGCAAACCGTCGACGGCGAAGAGGCGCATCGATGGACCCTCATGTATTCGGATAGCCAGAAGAAGCGGGGATCGGGACCAGTAGCCGATATTTCGAATGTGAGTTCCATATGGGTTTGAAGTTTGTCATGTGCTTCCCTTCGCCAGTATCTGACGCAGGCCTTCAGTGGATAAAAACGGATTTAACTGTCGAGTACGATCTCGTTCAGGAGCAAACATTCAAGAAGGTCGGGGCGACTTCTGTGGATGCCCTCGTCCTATTGAGGGCGCTGTGGGTGAGCGCAAAACACATTCCTTGCAGCCGCCAGGATCGCGTCGACTTCCACAAGGCATTCCTCGTGATGCGCACAGGCGGTTTTCGCCCTGGCTGTGTTGTAAAACTAAAATACAAGCAAGTCGAGGTGGACCTAGTTCGACACCCAGGGTTGCCAGCCAGCACGAAGATGGTTCCTCGCGTAAATATCACGATTTTACAAAACAAAAGGAAACGAAGTCAAGCTGGCAAATCGCAGGACGAGAAGTAAGTAAATCCAGCCCCTTGTTACGTTTTTATCGCTTTTTAAGAATGCTAACTATTTGCACATTATAATTTAGGGTTGAATTCCCAGTATTTCCTGCAAAAGATCCCCTGGTCTGCCTGTCAACATTGTTGATTACACAGGCAATTTACGACCAAGCTTTTGCCACCTCAACGACTTCCCTCGATGACCTAACACGGCCCAGGAACGACCATTACGTCAAAATGCGCTGGAAGAAAGAGATGCTGGATCGGGAAATAATCCAGATAGATTATGCTACCTTTCTCAGGGGTTTTCACCGTTTGGTTCTTGTGGCTGGTGCTCGCGAAAAAATAAGGCCGTATGCATTGCGAGTCGGTGCAGGCGCCGACCTCGACAGTAAGTGCTACTCCATCCGGGTCTGGATTTGGATCGTTGTACGAACCAGTGCTGACTGAAATTTTAGAGGCTCTCACCTCTGCCCAGCGAAACTATGTGCTATCAAACTCTACCTCGATATTCGAAAAAAACTATCAGCCAAGGGCCGTAAACTTTGACCTGATGAAGATCACATTCGGGGACCATGCTGGAGGTGACGAGACCGAGGAACTGTTGAAGCTTACGCACAACATGTCATTCACGTGGAACAAAAATGCACCAATATACCCTACCCAGGAAGATGTCGCTTCCTTCGAACAGAAGCCCCGCATACGCGCTTACCGTGCCGAGTATGCCAGGCTCAAGGATGATCCCTCACCAGAGGCCCAAAAGCAGGCAAACCGTGTGCAGTCGCGTATAAGCAAATCGATAGACATATTGTGCAAGCTGAGAGTAGCGCGGAGGAGAAAGGAATTCTGGGAAGATTCAGACGGACGCAACGCGGATGGAAAAAGAACAGACAATATGCCAAATCAACACATTAACCCGCGGAAAGCGCGGCATCAAGATTCAATGACAGCCGCCACGCAGATTGGACAAATACTGTGCCAAGATGAAGTGGGATCCACAGATTTCAGCAATTCGCTGCTCAACTTTCTCCGCTGTCAAGACGATAGCATTGCGACACTTTGTGAGGGGCTCGAGTCACCACAGGCACCAATGCCTACCTGTCTCCTATGCAAGACCACTTTTACAGACAGGAGAAACATGATACGACACAACGTCAACAAGCATCAAGCTCAATTTGAGAAGCCCTTCGACTGTCCCAGTTGCAAAAATCCTTTTACCATCCAAGGTGCTGACGACTGGTATCAGCATGTCTTTTATTTTCACGGCAAGCAGAACGCTGCAAGATGGCCTCTTGTGAAGAAAGAAGCCGACACGGCCTCGAAGCTACTCACATGTGACCGACTAGCTGGTTCAAAACATATCTGTTGCTTATGTGGCCATGATTACAACTCGAAGAAGAATTTGACACGGCACAATTTGGAAACGCACCATCGGGAAGGACGGTTTGACGAACTTTTCGATTGTCCTGCATGCAGCATTATCAACAATGAAAAAAGGGAAATAAACAATGCCGCAGAGTGGAGCAGCCACGTCGCAAGGGTTCACGGCGAGCACAACGCCCCGGCGCTGCCAAAAACCAATATTAGCTTCAAACGGAACCGGGATGGGGGCAAAAAGAGTGACAACAAACCAGAGTTAGAGGGGAAAGGTGCGAACCACGACGTACAAACGGTGGTCCCTAAAAAGAAAAGGCGACCCGATAAGGGCCAATTGGAAATATACAAAGGCAAAAAGGCCTTGTGCCTTCTTTGCGGATGGATAACGGCTCCTGGACGGTTCTTCTCCACGCATCTTGGAAAAAAGCACGGAAAGCAGTTTGAGTCACCATTTTCTTGCCCAAAATGTTTGGAGTCGGGTCGCGAAGTGCGCATTTCTTGCCGGTTTGGTTGGACGTGTCACGTGTCCAAGGAGCACGGTGGGGACAACGGCGCTATGCTTGTTGATGCTGGTGAAAGCAACAACGGAGTCGGCCGCTGTGTGAAGTCGGATGTTGAGATGCCCAAACAGGTTGAGGCTGTCTCGGGTGGCAAGGGAGCTTTGATTGAGCCAGGCATCCCGGGTACCTTTATTGATCCCATTCTTTGATACATTTGGCCTGCCATCACACAATTTTTAAATCAGCTTTGGATGGTTTAGGGCCGTCTCTTCAAACTACTTACTTACATGTACGGGCCCAATTTTGGTCTGATTGCGAACCATTCCTCACATTCAACGTACAAGCAACATTACATCTTGCTCCAGATATTTGTATTGCAACTATTTGAACAGAAGGTTATCACCAATGGTTACCACTTTCCTCCCATTTGCTACACCCATGCAAAAGTACTTAAATTGGCATGGGAGCCCGCCATGCGCAGTCCAAGGACTATTCTACTCACGCAATGATATGAGCCATCCGATAATGGCAAATGAATGCTACAGATTGGCGTGCCGGATTTACTGCCAGCCGTGGCCAACACCACCTTACGTGATACAGGACAGGGCTCCGTTTTAGGTACTCGCACGCGTTTGGCACTTCGTGCCTTCTTCACCTCCTTTTTACCTTAGCTTAGATATTCGAACAGAATCACCCTATATTGTAGCCTTATCTCTTTGGATGCGCCATTCGTGAAAATGACCGCGTAGTTACAAGAATTTTACCGAATTGACATTAGGAGGAGGTAATGGTGGATACCAGAGCGCTCGTAAATTGGATGCTCTGCCTCATCATCTCCCGATAAAATGATTGGGTAACTTGAATGCTGCTGCATAATCCAAAATGACCTGCGTTAAGGATATTGGTGTCGGTGGCATTGGGGCTTCGCTTGAGCCATGCATCACGGGTACTGTCATAAATCCGTTTCTTGGGGATGTCTAAGTAATACGGCGCGCCGTTGATTCTACTATCAGAACCTAATTTCATGTGCAAGGTGTTCATCACATGCCCAATAAATTAATATATCCAATTCTCGACCGTTGTTGCTATCAGTGATCCCCCGCCACGCCCTTCTAATAACTGCATGCTGCATCCTCAACTCATTACCGTTGCTGTGTGGGGGTAAAGCTCTCGCCCTGAAGCTGCGTCTGTCATGGGTGACATTGGAAACCCAACAGCGAGCGTGCACCACTGAAGGACGGTGGAATCCAGTTTAGGCATGCAGGCACAGGCGGCTGCCCATACAGTTTTTGTACTGCGAGTTGTGAGCTATCGCGGAAACCTCAAACAGTAAATAACGCCAGCCAGCCTGTAGTAGGTTACAAACAAACGATGGGGCATACCCAACGGTCACCAATCGAATAGGACCGCCCTGTTGAGCAGAGGGTGAGCAGAGGGTGAGCAGCCTGAGCAGAGGGTGAGCAGCTTGAGCAGAGGGTGAGCAGCCTGAGTGGGGGAGCAGACGGGCAAAGGGCGCGCAGGCATTAGTAGGAGGCCCCGATCCTGGTTCCAGGTCACGAAACGTAGATGGTTGCGGTCAAGCCAAACTTCGGGCGGGCTCCATGTTCACGACCTCTACGTAAGTGTTTGTGAATTCATGCCCGAAATGCTTGCGTCTGGAGGGTGGCCGTCATTTGTGACCTGGTGAGGGGAAGTGGTGCCATTTCGAGAGCAGTATGTGTGTCTGGCCGACGTCGCCATTGGACTGGAATTCTAGACTACCACCCTCCAAATGCGCCTGACAGAATCTTATGCCAACACCACACTCCCGCATGGATGCAGCAAAACACGAGCAATTAATTTTTAACCTTTCCACGGCGCTGTGGAATGATATTAGTTTTTTTATTTGTTGAAACTCGTGGGGAATCTTGATTGGAGACACAGATAGTGGAGAGCATAATCTTTCTCCATTCATTGCCGCCAACAGCCTTGACTGCTGTTGCACACACAACACATATCCGGATGGCCGCATCCCGCCTAAATAGGCAGATTACAGCAACTGTGTTGGCATCATGAAGTTGCAACAGAAACTACCCAATCGTTCTATCTTGCAGCCCCATTCAGCGTCGATCTCGCTTGATTTAGCAAGCCAACTCCATCTTATCTAAATGCTGGCGTGCTTGCCTCATCGCCAACATGCATCTTTGGGGCTGGCGTGTCCAACTTGAATGACCAATGGACTGCTTTAGCCCCGGTCGTAGATGTTGATTCTCTATCTTCGTTTTTTTCGAAGCCAAGTGTCGAAGAGCAGCAAGGTTTCCTATATAAGGGACTGACCTGTCATACACTAAGGCGCAGCTTTTAAGGGACAAAATTCTGCGGGCATATAAACCTCAAATTTGAGAATACACTCAGTTTACTCCGGTACATATATTACTGTATTATTGTCGAAGTTATTAGTTCACTTGCCGTCGTCATGAGTTCACCAGCTGTCCCGGCAAATCTCACTCATTATCATCAGCCCGAAACTCTTCTACACCAGCTTATTTCCTCTATTAACAAAATTTCCCAGGATGAGAGCTTTCAGCAGCTACAGATCATCCTCAAAGACCATGGGATTGTTCAAGAGAAGCTCCGCGCCACAGACAGTGCGTACAGAAAAAATTTGGAGGAGCTGGCTAAACTGACCGCGGAACAAAAAACCGAAAAGGAACGATTGACGAAGAAGATTTTGGAGCAGAACGCGGAGACCAACAAGGCCTTGGAGGACAAAATGACAGTCCATAGAAAATTTGAGGAACAGAAAACCATAAACGCGGACTTGGAATCAACGATTAAATCACTCGAGCAGGAGCTAAGCCGAGTGGTTGCACACAGCAAGAAGCATGAGGAATCCGTTGACAAACACAAGACCATCCTTGAGAAGCAAAAGGAGCAGATAGCAGCCGCAAAAAAAGAAGTCGCCACAGCAACGAACAAATTGAAGATGGCTAACGACCAACTGGTCGTAAAGTCCGACGCCCTGAAAGAAACGAAAAGAAAACTAGGGTTGTTTCAATCCTACACGGTGAAACTAACGCCACTTGAACGTGAACGAGGTTATATGTAGGTTTTGTTCAGAATCTGTTAAATATTAAATGACCGAATTCTAACGCTTTTGAACCAGCCCTGAGATGCTTGCATCTCTGTTTAAAGATGCATCGACACTGTTCGAGGAGTTTCTGGGCATTGACTTTGACATAGACTGCCTACAGGAGTTGAGATCCTGGGAACGCGTTAGGGATTATGCAGCCACACAACATTCGTTCCCACTCCCGGCCTCAAATTCGGCCCCTGCAAAGAAAATGAGGGTCAATATGGGCTTGTCCATCTATTCCAGGGCACTGGCTAAACATGTCTTTCGGTCAAACTACCTCTTCCCTGATGCTGAGGAAGTATTAGAAGCTTTGCATGCGAAAGACACCCTCCAAGGCACGCTTGTTCGGGCTGTGCTACTTCAAGTGTTGCCCGGTATGCAAAAGAAGCGTCAAGGTACTTTTGCCAAAATTGTCGTCGATGAAGTGTGCGAGGTTGTGACTGGCTTGATGTCGGGCGACCTCCAAAAGAAGTTCAGAGGGCGCCTTGAGCAACTTACAATCACGCTGTGCGGCAATTGGGAGGCTGTACAAAGGGTTCACGAAAGAATTCGGCCTTCATTTGCCTTATCGGAAGATGACTGGAAGATATTACCGGTTTGGTCAGATTCAGCTCCAATACCGAATGGTGCCCCACGGCGATCCAGAGAGGATAAGGATGGTCAGTCAGGACAACAGGACCCAAATCTGTCGACCATTTCAACGGACGATATAGCCCGGGTTGTGTGGCCAGCTTTCCTTGCTACCGACGAAGAAGGCACATCGGAACTAATCTCTTTCGGGTATGTGATATCACGTGACGACGTCCAGAGGGCCGCGAATGAGGACATGCCGAAAAGGGCCATGCGGAAAGCAAAACGCGACGGCGACCCTGGAGGAGAGAGAAGGCGACGAGATTCAGCTGTTTTTGTTTCCCATGGACCTTCCGATTTGCCAAAAATCGTATAGGCTTCGCAGTTGGCCAGAGACAGGACAAGGTTGATGTGGGTCGGTCAATAGCGGCAAAACTGAATTGTATTTCATTCTTTGTAATGATCCTTTTCCTACTCCAGATTGATATTTAACACACTTTCGACGTCCGAAGTTGGAGCAAGTGAAAGTAGTTGATCGGTTTGTAAAATCAGCAGGTGAAACTATAAGAATTGAAACTATCACAGGATGTCTTGCCGTGGTCTGGCGTGCTTTCTTCGTGCGAAAAGTACCAAACATAACGATCGACTAGAGTGATGTATCAAAAACGCTGACACTAGCCAATCCAACAGAGTGAATGTCCGCAACCGATTAACCGCCTTTAACGGATGTGCCTTTGAGGACATCAAATGCGGCCCTGAAGCTCGCGATGTCCTGTGCGAGCCTCTCCCTCTCTATCCTCACAAGGCTGCTTTCACCAGCGATCTGCTCCAATTGAGCCTCTCCTAGACCATGCACGAACTTGGAGTTGAAAACTTTCAACGGACCGCTTTCAGCGTAAAGCAAATCGTGGTGTACGACGTGTAAGGATATGTTGTCAATAAAGCGCTTCATGGAAACCTTGTAGTAGCTTTCGAGGACGTCGTGAATATATTCCTGCATATTTTCGGCATTGCTCTGATTGTAAGTTGCTATGCTTTGGAGTTGGTCCTCGGTAAGCGTGTGGGCGATCTTTTCCGAATGCCATTCTCCCAAACTTTCGGATGCCACGCCGGCGACTTTTCTGATATTGGAAACAAGTCGGCTTCCTTGGTTCTTTGATAGGTTGTCGTTGAAGTAATCGTTCAACGTCCATGGGGGGCACCCACGCTCCATTTTCAGCAGGAGCTTTGCGTGCTCTTCAGCACTAGCAAAGGAAATACCAACGTGATCACGAATGAAGATTTCACACAGCTCTTCTTCGACTTGGGAGTCCGGGCAGATTGCCTTGATGGCATCTTTGAGAAAGCTTTCAACCAGACGGCTGGCAATCCAAATATACATTTTCGTGAGTGCTTGCCAATTTTTGGACTGCTCCATGAATACAGTTGCAAGTAGCGATCCGTTGAACTGGCCAGGTGAGCAGTGTTAGCTTAGTGCCGACTATTTGTAGGATAGCCACAGGTAGGTGTTGGCTTGCCGTGCCTAGTTCAGCACTCCGGCTGTTGGTGTAAACTTTGCGGATATACTCCATAATGCTTTCGTCACTCTCGAACGAGTTTTCCACTGCACCGAAGGCGCTATTTAGAGGATTCCAGTCGTTTGATGCAGAGAGTTCATTGACGATCGGAAACACCTTTGATAATTCGATAGAAGGATTAATTGGATTGTTGCTCTCAGACGTGAGACGCCCAGGCTCATCGACCAAAACTTTCTTCCCCTTTTTCTTTGGCAATACAATCGGCCCAGAATTCTGCTTATTGGTGAATGCTCGAGTGTGGCCGTATGCACATATCCCAGCTGAAAATTGCTCGTCGAGCTCCACAATGCGAGTGATGAGCCTGTGAGACTCCTTGCTAAAAAACTCGACATGCTGTGTGTAGTTGCCATTCAGTGCGTCACGAGTGATGGACTGAAATTGGTCGCACAAGCTACCTAGATAGGCTCGCTGTGAGTTGGAGTCAGATCTCGGGGGCCCCATGGCACGCTCCTTATCTGACAGCGTCCGCAGCTCTTCTTCGACTTCGGACCTAAGCTTTTTAAATTCGTTTTTGACCAGATCGGCCAGAAGGGCGCGAACTTGGGCTTTGAGCGCTTCGGTTCCCGTCTTGCCGGTCCGCTTCAAGTCCGACCATGGCTCCGCAGAGAAGAAAGCTGTTTCTTTTCTTTGGCCTTCCTCCAATGTCATGCCGGCGTCGTCTGGACCACGGTTTTTGACGATGTAGTAGCCCAATGTCAATTCACCTCTTTTACCTTTAACGTGGTCAATTGCAATCTGCTTTATGGTAGTTTCGATCGCAAGGTCTGGCTTGGTCAAGACGGCCATGGTCCTCTTCATGTTAGGGTCAACCTTCTTGGCTAGCCTCAAAATCTCCTGGGTTGCTGGGTCGACATTGGCTGGAACTATGGCGAGGATACTGGCATGTCACGTCGTTTCAGTCTGTATCAGCGAGCGCATGGCTGGATTGCAAGAAGATATGTGGTTGGTGACATACATGGTTCTGAAATCTTTCATATAGGTCATTACCATGTTCCTAACCAGGACAATGTCGCTTTCAGTAGTTAGGCCTGCCCAGAATGCCGGGTAGTCAGAAGGATTTCGCTCAGGCTTAGGCTTTTGGGATAGATGACTACGACGGGTGGACTCACCAAGCGTTTCTGTGCGGAATATGCCAGGCACGTCGATTACGGTAAAATGCTCTTGCTAAATACCATTAGCATGTTGCAACTGCATAAAAGTCGCGCAACAGTGATGGAAAACTTACATTGGGACTAGAGATTTCGACCTTCAGCAGATGTTGGCTGAAAGCATTCCCAGGATTGAGCTCGACCGGACCACGCCGACCTGAGCTAATACCAAGCTCTTGATTAACGTCTCTGAAAACTTCGCCGAGCTTCACGTTATCCATCTCCACTGATGTGTTCCAAGTGCGAGAAAAGCGCTTGAGCCTGGCAACCTCATCCTGGTTTGTATCCTCGTGGGGGACGATGTTCACAGTGACAGACTCAAAATCTTCACGGCGGCAGGTAATTTGAGTTGCGTAGCGAGTGCATAACTCTGCATCCCGTGGGAATGCGAAGCCAGTGATGCCCTCGAGGACAGAGCTTTTGCCGGAGCTTTGGTCACCGACGACGACAAGCTATATACGAGCCAAGACCATCGTCAGAAATCATGAACACAGCAGCGAATTTGTATAGTACAATTAGGCGGAATAGGAGTTATACCTGTGGAAGGGAAATCCGGCTGCCGATGAGTTCGCGCAGTTTATCGACCTTGTCCAATGTGGCCGAATTCCCACGCTCGCCGAGTCCGCCATTAACGCCATTGACAAAGCCAGAATTCATATTGCAAAAAGGAGTTAAATATAGCTGCTCAGGCTGAATATTAGGAAAACTATGGTCTTCCAGGCTTTAAAGGGGTAAGACGAGAGAAAATTGCCCAGATTTATAAGTTTAGCGAAAGCTGGAAGCTTATAGGAATTTGGCGCATGCGAACACCTCTCAGACACTTTTTGGGTAGATTGCCTGCACTATAGAGCGTCAAGGCACCGTTCCAGCAGGGTCTATCGACATGGTCTTTACCGAGATCAGCAACATCATCCCACAGGGTCCTTTTCTCCTTCTCGGGTTACTCTCCATGTATCAAAGTTGGTTCGTTGGATGATTTACTCTGAAGGCCAATGCAGATGGGCCACGCAGCTGCTTATCTCAATCACGCAGACAGCAACCAATCCTCGCGTTAAGCTACAACATGGTGAGTCATCGATCTGTGTATCTATGCCCTTTCGGTAATATTCAGTGTTATCACGGCTCTTCGTTGGCGGGTACCGGTCCCAGCGCAAGAGGACGATTTCCTGTTTTGATAAGATCTATGACTCTGTCATCATCCCATATTTCCCAATGTCGATAGTCAACCACAGCAACTGTCAATTTCTTGTGGATTCATTGTTCCCAAATAGCTCTGTTAGCTGATTAACGATATGCGAGGTCGTCTGTGTACCGTCCGAGGCCAACATCTTCATTAACGGCTTGTCAGACTACTTTACTAAATCCCTCAAGAGCTGCAACTACAAAGTGCGGACAATGGCATTGTCCGGAGCCCGGAATTATGCAATGCCGTGCCGCCAGGTAGCCTAGACAGGAACCTGCACAAGAGGAGGCAAACTCATGCATCAGTTACTTAAGATTATTAATGCTGATCTTTTCCGAGCTGGCAATAGTAAAACTGTGGCTGAATGTTCACGATCAGCTCGTGTAACTCCTATGCAAATCTGGCCGCTTACCATGCAAGCCCCAGCCTATTAATTGTAGTCCGTCACGTCGTACATCTCATCTTCAATTCTGGCTATATCTGCTTATCTTAAATCCCGCAATCGTGCTTATGTAGTTGGTCAGGATAATAAAAAAGACAAAGTAGTGACAAATGCTTGGTAGTGGACAACCTAAGTATTTGTTCAACGGAGAACATATACTTATTTTCCCATATGCACCACTTATAAAATTCTCTGGCTCAAAGGGTATTAATGTACCCTGTACAATAAGCTTTTCTACTGGTTACCAGGGGAGCCACTCGCATCCTGGATGTCTTCTTTATTTTTCTGGCTGTGACCGTATACGCAGTTCAGGAGCAATCACGTCAGTATCACCTCACATTAGCGGTGGCTGCACCGCGGGAGGCCTACCATATACCACTTTAATTGTGGAGACAAAAAAATCATTGCAGGTTCCTATCCCTCTGCATGTCTAGCTCCAGAAGCCTCAAAAAACTCCCAATAGTGCTTAGATATAGCTTGGGCGCAAAAAATGGCTGCATTCCACTGGGCTTTCCGGTCGAAAAACATTCCATGAGCTAGCGTTGCAACTGACCAGCACTAAAACACAGTTTGAAGAAAATAACCCGAAAGGCTTCCCCGAACGAATCTTCCCAGGTCGGAGTATGTTCTCGCCCCACGCCATGAGCTCAAGCTTGCAAATGACATTGCCTACTTGGCCTGCATTAAAGACGGACCTCAAGCTATATCAGCTGTTTGCCTAGAGGAAACTACACGGGGCCTGAATGCAAGACTAGCTAGCAACGAAAGGCCTGAAGAAAAATACAATTATTAGCCTGCAAGTGATACTGGCAGAAGTGAGCATGTATGCTCAGCGCCGTAAGGATTTACTATATAACGATGATACAAACTTAAATTCCATGACGTGCATTTTTCTGTAGGCTGCACATTCAATCATAACCAATCCTATAAGAAACAATGGCTTCTCCAGTTCCCCCTCAATCCCAATGCGTAGTATTGAACAATCTGTTCCCTGTATCAGTACTCTTCCCTCCTGTATACTTGTTCTCAGATACCCGCAACGACACAATTCCCACATCTCCGTGGCGCCGTAGTTTCACCCGGAGGCTGCCCCCCTCATAGATTCCATCAAACGCAAGCTCGATCGCACCAGCCTGAACTACGCCTGCGACGAGCAGGATTTTGGCTTTAGAGCTAATAGTTCGGATATGCTCGACGAAATCGATCATGCTCTTGCCTGTATTAATGACCGAATCGACCAGTAAGATGTTGGCCATATCCGCAACATCTCTCTCCAAGCAATGTCTTGCGGGGATTTAGCGAATGCATACCTCGCCAGAGGGAAGGTTCTGTGCACGCCCTTAGCCATCGGCTCGCCGCCCCGCATCATAGCGACGATCAACGTTCGTTTCTCGTCTGTAAGCCGGTACCCGGAGGTATTCTGGCCTTGTACGTGCGGGATGGTGTGTTTCTCCAGGCCAATCACCTCGGTGACGACCTGCGTCGCTAAGAATCGTCCGGTTTGGACGTGAGAGTCTTGTAGGGTCAGGCCTTCGATTGAGGCATCGCGCATGGGAGAAGCGAGAAGCTTTGCTGCCGTCGACGGCGCGATGTAGATGGGAACTTCAAAGGCCTCCAGTGGATACTGCAAATCCGCAATGGGCAAGCGAAGCCGCGGGGTAACAGTCGACGGCAACAGGATCTGCTTGACTTTTGTTTCGAAATTCTTTCCAAGGGACTTCCGAAAAACCCCAGATTGGATGGCTTTTTGTAGCTCGCAATCCATCGTAACACTCCGGGCTTCTTCATGCCCGACAACCACGAAGGCTTGTCCGGCCTGGACCATCATAGGGATATCCAAGGGGCTATCCCCATACACCGTAACGTCGCGACGTCAGTCTCGGCTGTTGATAGTAGCAAGCCACTCCACGATTGTTGCTTTGGTTTGGGGGGTTACAACGTATTGGTCCCTGACTCGGCCACCACCAAAAATAGGAATCCCCTGGAGCCCTATTCGTTGAAGCGCCATCTCCCAGACCTGGCGAACGCCACTTGTCACTACCACCGGAATTACCCGCGGATCCCGGGTAGCCCGTGACAGAATATTGGTCATTTCCTGATAAACGGTGATTTGGTTGGCTACGGTGTCGCAAATGGAATCATACGTCTCGTCGAAGCACTCGAAGCTCTCCAGCAGCACCGACACTTGCTGGAAAGCACGATGGGTATAGCCCAACGGGCCGCCGAAACCCTCTTGAGAACATCGTCAGTCCCCTCTAGTTGTCTTAAGTGGCCATTGCTCAGGCCCTTTTCCACGAACAGCGTTCCAGAATCTTGAGGGGCAAGTGTGCGGTCCGCATCAAACACCAGGATGTTGCTGCACCGCTCAAGTTGGGCGTTGCTGAACATCATACTGACCATGGACACTGCAAGATCTGAGTTTTGCTGCTCGCTGAAATTCCAGAAGGAGCACAGGTCTGCGACGCGCTGCACCGTTTTTTCCTTCTCTCCACTAACAGTCGCGAAGACGATACCTCTGTCTAAACAGAGGTGAAACAGCCTCTCCACCTCGGCATCCTGCCACTTGCTCACCTCCTCAGCAGGAAATGATGCTCGCTTCCGCTGCATATCAGCAGCGCATCGCTTGCGGATATCTTCTGCGGGGACCTTGAGATAGACGATATGCGTGAATGTTTCCAGGTCGGCTTCAGTGTACACCTCTTGTAAACCCCCGTCAAGGCCATCGTTTGGCAAGGTAAAGTGGCCGGTAACCAGGGCGCTCTTGCCGTTGTGACAGGCATCCCTGCCAATCTGTCGGACAGCCGAAGCCCTATGGCGTTGTTTATCTCCGTGCGGCAGCTTTTTGAAGGCAGCTAGACCGCCGTCGACAACAGAATCAATGACTTCAGAGCCCTCATAATAGTCGTATTCCCCGAACCATGCTTCTCTCATTTGGCGGAGCTGAGATAACAGGGTTGTTTTTCCGGCCCCTGGAAGGCCGTAAATGCCGATTATGTTTGGAGTTTTGGTTTTGTTGAGGCACATTGTGGAACTTTGCTAGCGGTGCTCACAAAATACGTATTGAGAAAGCGGCAAAAGATGAAATAGAAAACAAAAGGTTTCAAAAGTTGAAGGGCCAAGGGAGAAATGGAAAAATAGCTTAGATTTGCAAGTTCAAGGGTTAAAGGAACTAGGGAGAGGATTTGATCGAAATGAAATAGCCTCACAAGTGTGCCACCTACCCAAGTTGACATGCAACATATAAGGCAAATGGCAATGATGTTCTCTTGAAAATTGTTAAGCATAAGCAGGAGGGGATAGTGCAATAACATCAAGCTGTTAACTGCAGAAGGGATTTCCCCTCCTCAGTTTCCTGCACTTATGCAGAGGCTATCCGTCATAGTATAAACGGGCCAAAGTCTCCGGCTGCAGGTAATTAACGACAACGGGAACAGTGAAATTATACCTCACACCTCGACACTATGCAGGAGGCCGCCGGCCGCCGGCCGCCCATACATGCCTTGAGGTCTGGAGAACGGGTGGATAGCAACGCTGATTTGTTAACGACTGGATCAAAATTACTTTCGGGGCATGTATTAGCTACTTACGGGCAGAGATGTTTGAAAGGTTGCTAAGGCAGAGTAACCAGCTCAATACGAATACTATCGAATTTCGCTTGGTTCTGCCCGATTACGTCAATCCGTCGGCGCCCGACGCATTGCGTCAAGGAAGCAAAGGCCAAAAAGCCTTCACCCTCTTTGCCCAAATCCTGCAGATCCGCGGATCTAACCCATGTCGTCCTTCAACCTCATCGACCTTGCCAGTCTTCCTAGGGTTGACAACCTCCCTAACATCTTTTAATTTTCGTCCCCTCGCACCGCACGCAAATGCCACGATACGATAAAAAGCCCACCGCAGGCTGAACTTGGCCACCATATACAGCAGCACACCTGCAGGCACCGCAATAAGCATATGACTTTGGAAGCGGTGTCCGTCAAACCGCGCTCTACTGATCGTAAAAGCGACGTCGGCCGTCTCGCTCAATCGTGAAATTGATGTAACAGCGGCACGGCGCTCCACCAGTTCCTCACGTAGCCGGGCACGATGCCACGATACCGGAGCCTGGCGGGGTAGGGATAGAAATGTGTGCCAGCAGTGGAGGGTGGTGCTTCGGCAGTGGAATTTGATTGCTCCTTTCATTTTCGTGGTAGCATTGGGTAGTGGGACAACTCTTCAGGGACTCAGGTCGATTTTTGTGTAAAGCAAACGACAAGGTACAAAGGGATCAAGTGGTGTTACAGACCGAGTTCCATCCTAGTTGTTTTGTTGTTATGCTTGAGGGGCGGAGCGTTTATTCCGTGTGTTCAGGATTTCTACTCCATCTGTTTATTGGTTGACACCCGTGGCAATTTCTCTTGGCTAGCTCATATGAAAAGGAAGTTCAGTCTTGGTTGACAATCCGATCAACCAGTCGAGGGAGCTTCTCGCCCTACTTAGTGTTTTCAACGATGCTAGAAGGCCGCACATCCAACCAATCAATTACTTCGGAAACAACCCTTGCTCAACGTGGCTTTTTTCAGATGTAAGGGTATGTTCGCCGTCAGGCCCCAACTGGTGGCAACAAGTCGGACAATACCGTCCGGACTCGAGAGTCCTAAGTTTGGGGCCAGCAAGCATCAAGATCCAAGGTGAAACGGGTGTTGAATTAAGCGGCACATCAAGCGACCGAATTCAAGGCTTTTCGAAGTCGTTTACTTCAAAAGAACGCCAGGGACACAAAAACTGAGTTTGTATTGATCCTAAGCGCACCGGTTGGTATATTAGAAGACACAAAACTGTTTGTTTGGGCTTAAAAATATCTGAAAATTTTGAACGCATTGGAAATTTCTCAATCCACGTTACTAGAGCCTTATTGGGACCTGTCCGTTAAAGTCAAGCCCAGAAAAGCCATCTCCTCTTAACGCGGTCAAGGCGGTGGGTGACACCAATGTTGGTTTGGTAACTGAATGACCTCATCCCTGCGTCCCTGTCCAAATTGCGGCACTAGCCAATACCAAGCGTGGCAGCCAAGCCCGGGTATAGTGAGGCATTTCAAGATACCTACCACGAGACCAAGTGAAAGCTCCTTACTTTATTCCTATATGTGCTCTACCAACTGGACTGTTCGTGAGGAGCTCCAAGTACCTACCGTGTCTAAGTGCGCTTTTCTGTCCCTGTCTCTATCTCTTTGCTTTTTTGGGTCTTCCTTCATCTCGAGCGCGACAAACATAATCGCAAACAACTATGGGAAAATCTGCCATTATTGCTTTGGCCCATCTAGCCAGATCACTCCATGACTCCCTTTCGGTTGTCAAAGTCTTACGTGTTTATCTTGTTCTCGTTCTGATTTCTTCTTTTCGCCATCCCTTTTCGACTACTTAAATCCCTATTCTACCTAGTTGTATACCTATCATTTTTCCACGCCATTTTGATCCCTCTGGAGATCATGGCGTTCAATATTTACATCCTCCCTCGCATGTCTGAAACAGTCCTTGGGGATGATGTCTTCGCTCGACCATCGAGCAAGCCCTTCGTCCATACGTCTGCGGGTTTGAATATGTGTATATATAACCCGATTTCCATTCCCTGTAGCCTGGTAGATTGACTCCTGTCATCGCATCCTCCAAATTCGATTCCTTGCTATCTTTCAGAGCAATGCATATATGCGGAGTATTTTTGGCGTGTTTCGGGAAAAAGAAGCCGCGAGGCCAGTTTATCATTGGTTTGCCTGTTCTTTTCGTCGTTCCAACGCACTTTGATTCCTCCTATTCATGTCTACTAACGAAAGCCTGGATACAGTCTGCTCCGGTCGACGCCCACAAACCGCAATTTCGCATCCCGGGCTTAAGCGAGGACGAGTTAGTGACCCCCTGTCCCTCAATATCATTACAGATGTTGACGAAGCATCACCTGCCTTGAATAGCTTGCGTTCGCTTCGAGATGTCGCCCACAAACGTCACCTCGCCACTCAGCATTTGCGATTTGAAATAGCAAGGGTGGCGAGGCAGTCTTTGGAGGGTCAGAAATAGCTTAGATTTACACTTGATGGTTTTCAACCTTTCTTGGATTTGGTATCAGTTCGGCGGGTTGCTGAGCGATGCGTTCTGCCTCGGCTTTAGTTATTCGGGCGTTAGCGGTCAGTGTCCACGTGTTAGCGGTCAAGGCACGGCTGTTAGGTGGTTAGGGTTTGGTGTTGGCGTTCGGGGACTCGGGTTATCTATTCGGCATTTGAACGAAAAAAAGGTCGCAATAAGTAGATTTGGGATATTGGCACTAGATGGGGTGAAAATGGGTGATTGAGAACTTAAACCTATGGATATTCGTACTTTTAACTTTATTCAAGCTATAAAGGTATTGTTGATTCAATAGAAAGGGCTGTACCAAAGTTGCACACGATAAACATGTGCTGTGATCTGCTGGGCGCTACTATCAAAGTTATAAATACGGAGAGCACGATGTCCCGCCACCTCAGACACCAAACTCGAGACCAAGCTCCTGGAGCGGCACAAGGCCCGGATCGCTACTTCGATCCAGCGCGGCATGATGGGAGACGGCTTGTCAGACTTCCCTCCCAAATCAGCTGAGAGCCAAATTTTGGAATCCAGAGATGAGATCATCGCGGTTTCCCTGCCGACAATGGCCTTGAATACATCCTTCGCAAAGTTCGTCCATATGCGGGGGACCACTTTTCTCTTGATAGGGTGGTGTTTCCTGCCGAACACCTGCCCATCTTTTGAGTCGATAAGATACTCTCTCGACATAGCGGGCTTCGTCGAGCTTCATGATTCCGAGGCTGTTGCATTTTTTGCAATGCTGGTTGTAGACGATGGCATTGTAGCGATTGCCATCGAATGCCATTATTCGAATCGCCACCAGGCCACTGCCCCAGACTTTGAAGCATGCCCGATTGGAACATCTGAACCGGCCAGATACGTTTGTGTCGTAATCATTGGTGCATTGACCGTCCTGCTGTGCGTTGTTTTCCCAAGCTGGACATATGTCCTTGCCGACAGCATCGATAATTTGGGAATGAAGCAACGGAAACATCAGTGACGTTGTGACTCTTTTCTGTTGTCGGCGACCGGTTCTTTTCTTCATATTTGGTAAATGATTGACGGGTACTGAGGCAATTGATACCTCAGCAAGAGATTGATATTAAACGATCTGATCAAGATGAAAGCGGAGATACCCGCAGGCAACAATATCTCCAGATAACCGTCTTTTTAGTCAAGGAAGCGGTGGAACGGCTTGGAGTTTAGGGAAAGAAATGCAAATATCAAATTGAGTTTGGAGGGATGCACTCCCATTTGTACTAGAGCCTAAATACTGTGATCTTCAGCTAATTTGGTTCGCAGCGGATTGGTTAACATGTATTTGTAAGTGATATAGGTTTGTAAATTATGAAAGTTACAACTTGCAGCATGCAAGCATGGTTGTACAATCTCGTCATCGATTTAACATACAGCAAATCCTCTGCGAATAAAAAACTGGGAAGAGCAAGTGGTGCAACTTGTACAGTCCATTGATCCAAAGTAATCCATTATCGAGGGACATTGTGCAAGCCACTGCATGCATCACGGGTTCGTACTATGCGTTGATTCCTTGTCGATTTGGTATTCATCCGGATGCTTGGCACAATGCGCGTGAGTTTGCTGCAGGAAAAGAGATTCTTGTCACATCACAAACATGTAATTTGCCGCCCTCCCAAGAATATAAGGGGTGCTGGTCAGGGGGCGGATTTGGGAGGGTGACTTGCTCATCATTGTTTCTGGGCACCAAGGGACAGCCTGTCTACCTTCTTCTGTTAAATTATGTTGAAGCTGACGGAGCAAATGATCCGAACAAGAGCGGTGACTGTCAGTCGTTGTCTGATGAGTTTGCTGTGATAGTTTTGACTCCTAAATTCTGGGAGAATGTGCGCATGGCTGCTTGAGGGTGACCAGAAAGACGTGGCTTAGCCACCACAAACCATACGGTTCAAGATACAAAAATAACCATGTAATCGCTTCAACATCCCGTCGGCAAGACAAGGCTTAACACTCCAAGAAGCACTAAATGAAGAATGTGGTCAGCAATGCACAGACAATAAGAACACGGAACTGGGAGCTGTTTCTGCGGAGATGCACGCATGCGGAAAGGGCCTGGTCGACTGCATAACCGGTTGCAAGGCATTAGCCCATATGTGGCAGGAACTGGGAACACAACGATCAGCACAATTGTTGGAAGGAGCTTTGGCAAATATACTTGGGATTTATGTGCTCCGACGTCTGTTTGCTCTATTACGAGAGTGACTTTCAAGCCACAAACAAAAAAAGGCTTGCTACCTCGACTTGGTGACGACTCGCTGATCCGGTTTACAACGTGGGAGCAGCTGGCCGGCCATGTACCTAAGTTGTTTTGAAAAGGCACGCTTAAACATTCAGGAATTGCTGTGGAGGAATGGACAATGAACTCACTCTTTTTGACAACCGGCTGTCGGGCCCTAAGTGGGCGGGTAATCGACTGACCCGCCAGGATCGCTCTCTTTTCCATATCAACAATGGCACCTAAACGATGATATGCGGCCGTCAGCATTGCCTGAATATCTTGGCACTAGCTCTTACTGACAACCATGTTCCTGCGAAACAGCGACGTACGGCCTTTTTGTATGAGATAATACCGTTCTTTCAGTAGAACCGAAGTCTATTAGCTATCAAAATCAGCACTATACGTATTGTAGCTTTTCCCACACTTTCTACTCATAAAAACCGCACAAAATCCCATGCAAAACTTGCTAGTCTCAACCTTGCATATGCCCCAATATTCGTTGTTACACCACCCGCTGCCTTGGCCACGTGAGGGGCGTTGTAGGCAGAGGCTAGCAAACGCTGCTGGCGGACTCAGAATAACGAGCAGCCAAGGTGACGAGTGCTTCGATTGTATCATTATTGAAAACGCTCGCGTCGTCCGCTACAGCTGCATTGGCAGCTTGAGACTGGCACTGAAAAAGGTGATGTAGATGCCGCCGCTCCTGCTCCTGTTGTGTTTCGTCCCTTTTTTGAGAATGCTCATCCGAGAATGCAGCCTGTGTTGCAGCCTGGAAACTGAGAGTCTTACTCCCACCGGTCCGAGCCGAGACTCGGCTGCCCACATCGCTCTCGCCGCCACTGCGACCATGGTGGAAAGAAGACCCAAGGACAAACTATGGGCTGTAGGCGGTTCAATAGTTACTCATCCAGCGGGCCCGGGGTTGGTTGAGCAGGGTAAAAGTGTTGCTCCGATACAGCTCATGTTAAAAGGGGGGAGTTGCTAGTAGTAGAGAAGGAAGAATGTGTGACTGCGAGCTGGCCACCGGACTGGTTATATCTCGCTGATGGCCGCTGTCACAACTGCCAGCGTAGCAGTGATGATAGCAGTGCCCGCGCATAGGACATAGGTCTTAATTCTGCCCTAGTCGAGCGTTGGCTGCAATAAGCTCTGTTCTCCAGTCAGAGTGTCCTAAAAGTGATGGGCTCGTCGCCAACACAACAGGAGAAAGGGGCGGATGTGAGGGTAAAAGGCTCGGCCGGTAATCCACTAAAGAGGTCTGCTCTGGGGAGTTTGGATACCTTTCCCTCTCGATGGGAAGATTACTGTGCATTTTTCCCATCCAGTAGACGCCGCGCAGCGCCACACACGCGGCGCAATTGCCGTTTCTCTAAAGTCGAGGACGTGAACGGCCGTGTTGTCAACCTGCTCGGACAGTTCGGGTGTGTCCAATAAAGTCCACGTTGCAACCACTTCCTACACACCACCCAGATACGCTTGGCGCCGGGCAAATCTATGGTCTTTTTTCAAGTGGAATCCGTCCTCAAGTTCGACCGTCGCCCGCTCAGCGAGCAGCAGCAGGTCGCGGCTTTGCGACAACAACACGCCAGCGGCAGCGGTGACCAGGTTACAGAAGGGCCTGGCACTGTTCCTCCGCATTATCTGTGCGGTACCCCGAGTTGAAGCATGTGACGTTGTTTTCCTTGGAGTTGGGCCGCTTGGGCTCTTCGGTCGTCTGCGTCGGCTCCGACTCGGTGGTGGTGTTGGCCGTGGTCTACTTGCGGTGGTCTCTTGCTTTGTTGACAGCATCAACAGCAAGGTGTACCCAAAAAAAAAACCATCGGCATTTCTAGGAGTAACCTCACAAACCAGGCACTAAGACGACCATGAGATGGTGGCTCCGTGTCAGTGAAATTATAAAGCCTGAGGAATTCAAAACTTTGTGGCATTAAGATTCGGAAAGCCGACGGCCAGTACATTTATAAACGTTAAGTTGATGCGGGGCACATAAAAGTTTCCTGGTCATAAGCTCACCTCAAGTCCTCTTGTATATTGCGTACATGTCATACGACGAGCTCCTCACTCGCATCTCCGTTGCGACAGAGTGGAACAGCTTTGCAGCAAAGACAAAGGGCCTTCGCGTCTCCGCCAGCTGCGAAACTGAGCAGCGAGGAACGTAACTTGCTTGGCCTTGCGTGGCGCTATGGCATCGTCCTCCAGCTAGGCGTTGATTGGCTAGTCTCGTAAAGTCTTTTCATGACCTTCATCGAGGCCCTGGATTCGACAGGCGCAAGCGAGCAAGACAGAAACACTGCTTGCCAGTCACCTTTGGCAGTGGGCGTGACCGCCGCGGTCGGCACTATCCTGCTTGGTGCGCTTTTATTGTACAGCTCTAGATTCTTCCGTTGCAGTAGCATTACCTGGTCAACAGCCTAGCCTAGCAACTTCTTTTCTAATTGCCGTAGCGGCAGCGTTAATTTTTATCAGGAAGATGGCCTGGGAAATAATCCCCGTTTTTTGCATTAATAATATAGGCTCA
The DNA here is from genome assembly GCF_004337985.1 of Pyricularia pennisetigena. Taxonomy (NCBI): domain Eukaryota; kingdom Fungi; phylum Ascomycota; class Sordariomycetes; order Magnaporthales; family Pyriculariaceae; genus Pyricularia; species Pyricularia pennisetigena. The sequence goes on along the minus strand of NW_021940919.1, from coordinate 8,214 downwards.
GGCGCGTACTACAAATTTTGGGAAAGACTGTTAAGGCCAAGCTAAGCCAAGAAGGAGATCTTGAGAAAGGAATGAGAAAAAAAACCATGAAAAACTTTTCCGCTGTCGCTCGCGTCAAAGTCTTTTCGCAGTTATTATCAATAAAGTTCGTTTCGATATTTGTATACTCTAAAATTAATCGAAACACGCCCTTGCCACTTTACGATTATTAGACAGCTACATATTCCATTGCTCTAGCCCCGCCTGGGTGATTTTGCGCGTAAACGCGAACCCAAACCATACCCGACTGCTAGAGAATATCAGACGGCGTATCTGTGGCTGGCGCTGACTGTGGCGCCGCACGGCAGACGCAGCCTGCCAAACGGACGACATACGGTTCGTCACGTAGGAGCATATGCTAACAGATTATGCAGCGCTAGCCAAGGCGATACGTGCAGAAAAAATAAATTCGTCACTATTCGCACTTTGCACACAGCGCGTGACCTCTAAGATCCGAATCCACTACGCTAACGGAATCCGGAACCTCTACGATACCCTTACCCTGGATTCAGGAATAGCTTGAACCCCGTTTGATCACAGCTTCCAGGCTTTCTGAACCTCGCAACTTCCGGGATACGGAAAGCTGGACATGCGAAACAATCCGGGAAGCAATCGTGGTTAAAATGGTATTAAGAACATTGCATTTTCCGGTTTATGTGATGGTGGGTTGCTCATACATGCTCTAAAATGCAACGCTCAATTACGAAAAAACACTTATCGCGGAAGGATGCCCAGATGAGAAGAACTTTGGTTCAAAAATTGCATCAACTTGAATGCAACGGGTTCGACATCTGGTCGTATATGAAAAAGGGCGATAATATCTTCGTTTACCACTCGGCGAATCGAGCAGGGCCCCCATCGTCCACTAATTTGGTAAGATTAACAATATTTTTGCGATAAATGTTTGTTAACAGCAGTCTAGATTGAGGAAAAGCAGACGACTCTGGGATGCAATGCGAACAGTTTCGAAACCTCCGAAAAGAATGATACCAGCGAAATGTTCCAGAACAAAACCGAGGACTCGGTGGCGGGAAGTGCTGACGACAATTTGCCTAGTTTACGATGTGCATCCTCCACCCTGAAAAATTGCATTCCGGTGAGTTTAATTCACGAAATGGGAACCGCGACTTGATCTGATATAATTATTCATAGAAGAAAATAAAGATCGTTTTTAAGAAAAAGATCGAACGTGGCTAGTTTAGGCGCCAGACCTGGGGCTTCTTACCTACTTGGAAATTTATTTATTTTGAGTTATTAGCATAAACCCATTTGAAAAAAAAAATATTTTTGGAGGCTATAATTTTTCCCAGTCCATACACGTAGTTTTGTTAATACCCTCGCGTTATTGCGTTAAAAGCTTCGAATGTATTTGAGAGGCGACAGTTGCGGGTTAGGCGTAGGATGGTAGGTTGCAAAGCGCTTTTTTAATGCAGTGAGCCGGCCAACAGCCAGCCCCGGGCTATACTTTTACATGGACGATAAAGGTTATTGTGCCTGAGGGTTGCAAAAGTTTGAAAGCGGAAATATATAAATAATTATAAAAGCAATCCCCGTTTTCTATGCCAAATTCCAATCATAGGTATCTCGTAAACTTGTTACTTGTAAACCAATTTCGCGATTAGCGGCTGAAGACAGGACTTTTATCAAGTCTTGAGCTGGTTGCTGAGGAGAGGTCTATCCAAATGTATGGCAGGGGAATGTTTTTAATGCCATTAGTACTAGCAAGAGCGTATCTGCTATGACCGACGCTCCACAGCCGACCGAAGACATTATAAACACGCAAGAGGCAGCTCGTTTGGCTATCAATAAACGACAAGGTGCCTTATCCTGCTGTCAAATCAGACTTAATCCCGGATACGGCTGTTTGTTTCCGCGTGAAGGACACTCGTCCAGCCTTATTATCCAGACCATCAATCTCGGCGGGCTCGAAAAATCTAGAGAGCCTCACTCTGAGTTTGGAAGCAAAGAAGAAACACCAGTTGGGATTGGGTCATGCCTAGACCTGTTATAGATAAATTCATGCAGCATCCGAACCACGGTTTCGTGCCCTCTCATCGCAGCCAATGACAGCGGCGTTCGGCCATGTTTATTTTTCGCATCGACGTCGACTTTGCCTGTATCGACAAGCATCCGAACCACCCCTTTATGCCCAAAATGCGACGCTAAAATGAGATTTGTAGCATTTTTCGGTAAGCCCCTGGTAAATTGACGATAAATTTCAGACCACGCTGCATAATGGTTCGAGTTTGGATTACAAATATTTGACGCGAAAGATATAATGACAGCATTTTCGACATCAGCTTCGCGGAAGTGAGAACTCCAATGTTGGGCGGAATAGTCCAACATCTCGGTTACCACCTTCCTCTCTGTTGGGAGGTTAAGATAAACCGTACAGGACTCCGCAAGAACCGCATGTGCTTGGTAGATATCCAAAATATGCGCCCATATTTTGGTAATAGTAGGACCCGACAGGCAAACTGCGATAGGGAGGAGAAATTCCCTCGCCGTCTGATGGAGAAAGTAGGCCCTTTTGTCGTGCACCGTAATAAATAGACCACACCACTCTCGAAGACGCTTTTTGAAATGGGTTTCACTGGGCGTCTCTGAGAAAGGCGCAGGCCGTATAAACAACCCTTTTCTAATCCAAACGCGGTCGGATCAAAATAAAACCCAACGAGCGCGCTCATGCTCCAATCGATGTACCACCTCTATTTGACCGACTTCTGCTTGTAGCGCTCTCTGACATCTGATCAGAGTTCAAAGGACATTTCAAGGTAGGCGGAGGCCATCAAGGTCCATTGCAGTCTCGGTACAGCGCATCTCATGGCATTGACTCCGGTGGTGTATTGTGGTAGATGATGAGTATAGCGAACGCGATGATGACAGTATTATATGCTCTATGCATCCCTCGGCCTCTGATCATGGCGGGGGGAAAAGACGAACCACTTATAATATGCCACCCGTTTGCTGACTATCGCCGTTATTATTCCACAGACTCCGCTCCAAAAGATCCTCAAGACTGCAGATTTGAACACCCTGAAATGAACTCCACCAAGACGGCTTCACTGACTGAACACCCAGAGCCGGTCGTGGCCCCACGGAGAGAGGGCGTACCTGATCCATGCCTAACGTCACGCGATTATAATCGAACGGGTTTTCCACTTTGACACCTGATCTTGGCACAGTCTCTACCTGTTCGCCCTTGGGAATCCTCCCTGGCCACCACTCATGAACCGAAAGCGCAGGGCTAAATTCGACCACATATTGGTCCCCCTGGACGTCAACGATTCGAGCAGGGAAGTAGAGCTGTGAGTCGTCTGTAACATGGTAATGGAATCGGAAATCCGGATACATGACGGGTGCCTCGACAGAGTCGCCGATATGGAAGCAACGATAAGGTCGAACATCGTACGCCCTGAGGTTTCTGCACCATGGTCGCCACAGCCGCCGTGTGCCCTTCCCGAGTTGTGTGAGCTGCTCTTCGGTAAAGCCAAAGCTGTCGCTATCATTCTTATCCCCTCCACTACCATACTGAGCTTCCGTGGAATTGGTTGAGACTTGCTCTGGTAAACAGTCCCAATCGATATACTCTATCTCATCGCCGTCCACAACTGTGACTCTCGAGTCGTACCAACGCCCATTGTGCTCGATCTAGCCAAATCAAAGAATGTCAGTCAACCCTTAATAAATTCATTGCCGATGTTCTAGAAGATAGAATACGTACCTGAACCTTTTCGCCAGCTTTTGGTGGGTCGGTGAATACCTTGGATGGCCCCAAAAGCGTACAGTCTAACTCTGGTATGACAGAACTCGAGGAGCTGTCTTCATGACGCAACATGGTGTCAAAGGAATTCTTGAGCGGCCTTGTGGAAAACACGATGGCATTCGAACCCACACCCGCCGTAATGATGTACTGTCCTCCGTGACATGCCTTGAACTCGGTGATTGGAAGGTCGCAGCTCCAAGCATGACCCCCTGATTCCAGTGCATACCGGACAGACAGCGTAGCGCCGATGTTAATGCCACCGATCGGACGGACTTGCTTTGAGAGACTCTTCCGCTCGATTTGACCTGTCTGCAGGTAACGTACGTAAACGTGGACGTCTGGGGCAGCATCATTGAAGTAAGCAAAGAGGTCCTCGCCGTTTGATTTCATGACCTCTCGTTCGGTAATGATTCCAAGTTCATCGGGTGCTGGAACGGCCACGATTTGTGCAGAGATCCAGCCGACGTGATCGGACGGTGATTCGATGGCCGCCGGTAAGGCAAGATCCCCGGAAGCCCTTTCACATTCGACAAGCATACCGTAGCCTGCGTTTTCGAGGGTCAACTTTCTAAGGGTTTCGGACAATGTAGAGTCTTGGAGAAGATTGAAATAGTCCCGAGGCTTGACGTAGCCTTTGTGCAGGGGATCGAGAGCAGACCGAAGAGGCGGGAGCCAAAGAGGCCGCATAGTAGAAAGACGACGCGTGCCGTTTTGATCGATGCGATACCAAGATCCTTCCTGGCGAGCGAGTTCCATGTTTCTGGCTTCACAAACCCCAGTCGGTATCTTTTTGAGAACAAAAGACGCTTCTACCTCATGTACGAAACGTGCCCAAGAAACGTATAGCGTCTGTAAAGTAAGCGTATGTCAGCAGGATGCAGAGGTATTGGGAATAAAAAATCCATTTGAGTGTACTTGCCTCGTATCGGAATGCTGAGACATTGAGTTCGTCGTTCTGGAACCGATCCTTCCAAAACGATGCTGCTTCTGGGTTCTGCGTTTGATAAACTTGAATAGCCGAAGTGTCAGGAAGCAGAGTAGCTTCCTGAAGTTGTTGCCGAAGGTTTGTGCATTCGTTCATAAGATTTCCCATCATCTTGTCTATGCTGGCAAGATCCGTGCTGAGATATTGTAAAGTTGTCTCTTTAACAACATGGGCGGATTCCACAATTTCCTTCCCACTCATCTGTCCCTGTTGCGTCCTAACGTCGTTGACAGCTAAAGTAGATGCCACGACTACTGCCATGGATATTTGTTGTAGTTGTGCGGCCTTGTGCTGGATTTCTGTGAGGATATCAGGGATCCTGTAGAGATTCCATAGCCGCTTGAAAAATTTCTTGCCATACAACTCTATTTTAGTCGCATCTGTCGCTCCAGCACGGTTTTTATCTAGGGCATTGGCGCATTTCTTGCAAGAATCTTTGATGCTGTCCAAAATTTCTAGCATAACCAGAAACTCGGAGCCTTCGGTGTTGATCTTGTTTGTGGGATTCTCAAATGCTTTCAATAACGACACAAGGGTAACGTTGAGCAGTTTGAGTTCGTCGGCAGCTTGGTTGAGCGAGTCAAGTCTGTCCTTGACTTCAACCCCAAACTGTATGATAAACGTCAGTGCGGAAACGATATCCGAAGCCATTATGGTGATCGTGTGCCGCAGGCGGCTATTCTGGAGACGCTTGAACTGTTCTGTATTTTTTTTTTTTTTTGGACAAGCTCAACTTGCCATTCCTCTTTGTCTCTGCCTCTGGCGTTCAGGTTCTGCTGGATGCCCTCCCGAGGCCGAGAGGTGCGGGGTTTTGTTGTGGGGTTTGAATATTGCGCCACTCTCGGCCCGATTTTACAAGCGGGTGGCAAACGCCGTTTTACCTCCGCACACGAAAAGCCCAATTTCGACCTTCCAAACTGAAGAGCCGAACCTCTACTAACGAAAGCCTAACGTCAATAAGCGTAAATATAACTTCTTCACGGTACCTCTCTGACCTGCTTCCATGGAAAGCTGGCTGAAAGAAACTGGAGCGGTAGGCTTGGACGACTTGGAGCTTGCCGACTTCCCCATCACCGGGCGCGGTGTCAGAACACTGAGGCATTTCAAGGAAGGGGAAAAGATTCTCACCATTCCATGCGGCAGTCTCTGGACAGTCGAGCAGGCTTATGCCGATTCACTTCTGGGGCCAGCCCTGCGCTCTGCGCGGCCACCATTGTCTGTAGAGGACACATTGGCGACGTACATTCTCTTTGTCCGATCGCGTGAATCGGGATACGACGGCCTGCGAAGCCATGTGGCAGCGTTACCTCCAAGTTACTCTTCCAGCATCTTCTTTGCTGAGGATGAGTTGGAGGTCTGCGCGGGCACTTCGCTGTACACCCTCACGAAGCAACTGAAGCAACGGATAGAGGATGATTACAGGGCATTGGTCATGCGATTGCTTTTACAGCATCGGGATATTTTTCCACTCGAACAATTTACTATTGAAGATGTAGGTGTTATTCACGTGCGATGGATGTTGTGAATTGACCACTAACGCTTCTTCTCCCTTTTTTAGTACAAGTGGGCTCTCTGCACCGTGTGGAGTCGTGCAATGGATTTCGTACTGCCCGATGGAAATTCGGTTCGACTTTTGGCGCCCTTCGCAGACATGCTGAATCACTCGGACAATGTTAAACAGTGTCACGCCTACGATGCCTCTTCCAAAACCCTCTCTGTTCTTGCGGGGAAGGATTATGAAGCTGGAGATCAGGTATGTTAATCTTGACTCTGCTGGTACCAAGTTGCGCGCTCACTAGGGAATACTCTTCCAGGTTTTTATCTACTACGGACCTGTTCCGAATAGTCGCCTCTTACGTCTCTATGGCTTTGTCATGCCCGGTAATTCTAATGACAACTATGACCTCGTTCTTACAACGCACCCTGAAGCGCCCTTTTTTGCGCAAAAGTACAAGCTCTGGGTATCATCTCGACTCGATTCAACCTCAACTATTTCCCTCAGTCTCACCGATCCGCTACCAAACGATGTCCTTCGATACCTCCGTATTCAGCGATCGGGTGCATCAGAACTCGCTGCCATGGCGATTCGGCGAATTGATGCCACGGAAAAAATCAGCGACTCCAACGAAGCGGAAGTCTTGCGGTTTTTGGTGGAATCGCTCTGTGGACTTTTGGACAATTTCGGAACGCAACTGGAAAAGTTAGAAGAACAACTCGCGGAGGGCATCTATGCATTGGGAGGGAATGCATGGGCTGCGGCGCACGTTAGCTTGGGCGAACAGCGGGTGTTGAGATTGGCGAGAAAGAGAGCGGAAGACTTGTTGGCGGCGGTAGAAAGCGGAAGTGAGAATGGGAAGGGTTCGTTGCCGGCACAGGCGCAATGCGCAAATTGCGGAAAGGCTTCAGTGCCGTTGATGTTGTGTGCGAGGTGTAGAGCCATCAGTTATTGCGGGCGGACATGTCAGGTCGCTCATTTTAGTGAGCACAAGGTCATATGTCGAATTACAGCTTCTAGGAATGTATGAGGGGATAGACTAGAAGTATCGAAAGAAACAGTTTGGCACAGCTCTTCACTAACAGAGTGAAACTAGAGGTACGGTATTCGAGCACCTCGCTCGTGGTTATGCCAGGGCCGAGATTGAATGCTCCGTCAGCCCCCGCAGCCTACCTTTGGCCTGGTCGCGTTCATAACTAATCCAGTTTAAGACGTTTGCGGGATTTTCGGCATGGTGTGATATTCAGCGGCTAACGACGTATCCACTGAGGATGGCAGAAACCATTATTGGTAACCAGGTTGTCGGGTGTGAATTGTTACCAAAACACCGGCCCACACAACCTGTGGTTTGGATTAACCAACATCACAATATCCACAATATATGTGATAGTGATTGTGTTGGTCACATCCAACCTCCCAGCGCCCGGTGCACAAGGCTTGATTTCAACACTCCTGCCCCCGAAATTTAAAAGACTTGTTTTCGTAGATTTGAGCGATGCAAATCAGCTTGATGCCTTTTTATACGAATGAACGATCAGCTTTCACTACGAACTCGTCCTTTCCGGTGTATCGGCAGCGATAAAATGGCAGAAAGAGGTGGCAATAATGGCAATCGTAAGTCAGGGCATTTCGAAAGCAGAAGAGATTATGACAATGCAAGCGATTTTGCACCTGTGTCATTGTCTTGCTAACTGGTACTCTCTAGTCAATGACCGCATCCCGTTCCAGGCACAGCCAAAATCAAAGTTTCCCGACCCATCCTGCTTGAACGGCATTGCAAGACGTCCGCCAACTTCACCAGCCAATTTTGCGAGTAAGGAAGCAAAAGCGAAATATTGCGGCAGGCCCATCGCAGACTACGGGACCGCCTGTGTTGACCGTAAGGTCCGTACTCGTCGAAAGACATATGCAGCCCAACGCGAAAAGGTT